>NW_019733346.1:40486-120819 GCF_002891405.2 Cryptotermes secundus
CACACTTTCTAAATTACGTTCAATGTCCATATCAGAGAAATTCAGGAATGAAAATGACGTTACATACGAGGTTGATGCATTTGTGCATGTCGTACTAAGCAAGGTATAAAAACAGTTGCTTTATGAGGAATTAGTTCGTACCATTGAATATTTGACGCAATAGACAAGGTGTCGCAGAAACCGATGTTGCTATAACCAAGTTTTCTGTATATCAGTGAGTTATGAAATTGTAGTGAAATTTGAGTGGACTGAGCCCAATCAGCCCCTAAGGAAGAACCGCCCTTGCTACAGAATTAGAGGAAACAGATATCCGAAAAGCGTTGGACTTCTAGCTTCAGGAATAGGCTACGAAACAATATCCCCTTACCATAAGAATCCAGCATCTTAGGGAATAAAGCATGAAATTTCCCTTTCGTTTTATAGCGTTATTTTCTCTTGATTTATTGCAAGCTGCTAATAAATCCAATCATCCGAACTAGAACCCGTTAATTTCTTCACGCGTACCACCCCATACGTGACAATACCATGTTTTGATATCCGTGTCCAATGGAGCTTTCCACAGACTTATCAAAATGGATAGGGACTGTTAGAATACGCCCTTCCGGCCCATTATCCAAATTAGCTTTGTTACAGTCTTTCAGTTTATTTTGTCGAGTGCGTTACAGGTTTGTTGAAAATTGTTGGAAGAGAGATCTAACTACTGAGACACTGAATTTACACAAGACACAGTCCACTGTATCGGTATCTAGAGTGGGATTCGAACCCGTATACTCTTGATCAAATTATCCCAGATAGCCCGGGCCTTACGTCAGCCTGGTCTAGCTTCATAAATAGATAGCATGATAATTTCTATGAAAACTAGGTGAAGTGCCTATAACTCAACCGGGATTTTCGTAACTTATAATGAAATAATTAAATTGTTTATTTCGTCTCCTTAATGGGTCTTTACATGTCTTTAGATAATTGTCTGCATGTATCATTGAGGAACTTAATAATAATTTTAGAAGCAGAAAAATGTATTTTCTCCAATTTCACATGAAAATTAGTGAACTGAAAGAAAGAGGCCCCGGGTTATTCGTATATACTGAAGAAATTCGTGTTATAAACGATCGAATATGACATAATAGCAATTCTAATGCCGCCTTTCTCCGAAAATAATACAGGTTTTTATTCAAAATAACTTCTTAGAAAAGAGGGGTCTCATTTTTTGGTCCTTGAGCATAAATACCAAAAATACGATTTATAGTAGCTAATTACAATGACATTTCTAAAATACATAGAATTTTATTTAAAATATTAAATTTGGAATCTATAATTTCTCACTACTATAGTGTTTACTCATTTTTACTTATAATTCTCAGAGCTAAATAACATGTTTGATTTTGTCCAAAAAACTTTCCTTTCCTGATTTTCTCATCTGAAATATAGGAAATGGTATTGTATTCGGGCTTATACGGTATTTAAAAGTGAGGTGCTGTAGTGATAACATTAATAAACAAGAACCAAACGGCGATCGACACAAACTGTATTTCAATATATTTCAGCACACACAGTACATAGTAACAAACAAAGACGACAGGACGGAAGTAAACCGTGAAATATTCGTATGCAGTAAGTAAAGTGATGTACAGTAAATCCTTGAATACTTTCCTGCAGCGTTGTAGGTTTGAGCCCAGGTCATATACATGGGATTTGTGGTGGACAAAGTGGCACTGGGTCAGGTTTTCTCCGAGTATTTCGGTTTCCTTTGCTAATCCTCGTTCCATCGACTGCTCCACATTCAACATCTATCATCCGGGGCTGGTACAATAGGCCAGTTAATGGCCGACGTACGAAGTGGACTCAAGTCTCATCCCACTCGAAGAAACTAAAATAAAGACTACTTTCCTACAGCAGTAAACGTGCTCTGTTCGAAGTATGTATGTATAACGATTCCTGTAAGTGTTACAGTTGGTCATGTGACTTTGTGACGTGCGCAAAGTTACCCATCCGAGTTGTGAACTTCACGATCCTTAAAACCTAAAGCACGAAATGTTGCAAATATTTCATTACCTCCCTTACACTTAACTTATTTTCTCATCTAGTCTTGAAATGCCAGTCACTTGTATCTAATTACCTCATGCTGAACAACCCAGTTAATTTGTGGACAATCGTATTTTGTTTAACTACAAAGGAATGTGCCGCCTTGTCTCGTTAGTATCAGAGTCTAACACATGCACTGCTAACAGTGCATTGAAGGCAATATTAAAAAATGGAGGAGTCATGAACCTGAAAAAGAGCAACAGTGAAGCGAACTGAAAAGTTTGTCTCTGTATTGCTTTCGGACCATGAATGCAGTAACTGGAATATTTATGCATGGGGAATATAGAGAATTTATGCTTGAAAACATTTTAAAACTCTTCTGTTATGGAAATTTCAGTCAGTCTTACTGTGAAATACTTGATCCTTTAATATCTAGGCCATTAAAATAAGTGTGCATCAAGAGGGCTTTGGAAATGTGAAATGTATCAGAGTGAACACAAAGCAGGGAGTCTGGTTTGCTACGAGCTGAAGCAGAACACACAATGCTTTCGGGGTGAAAGCTCGGAATTATTACAACTAAATCATGTAGCCAAATTACAATGGTTTCAGACTCCAAGCCGCATAAAAGAGATAATCAGTACAATGTAAGATGTGAAAAGAGCAGAACTAGAACAAAAGATAAGGGATACCTGAAGTCAGCATTAATGAGCGTCAACCAGACAGTGGAAGAAAGATATTCTAACTTGCATAGAGAAATTAATGGGTTTAAGCAGAGCTATAAATACAGCAGTGACTTGACACACAAGCTGAAAACAGTTATGCACCTGTAGACACTATAATAGTTCTGCAGAGATTTTCAGGTTTATCTAAATTTATATCTCACGTTTTTATGTTGAATCCTTTCATTTGGAAATCTTGACCCTTACATATTCAGTCTATCGGGGTTGTCACTAACAGGATGTGAGGCGGTGCGCAGGAATGGATATCTCCAGTCTGTTGACAGGAACAGGGAAACCTAAACAGAAATTCCGGTAGATTGTGTTAGGATACTTCATGATAAACGGTGTCTTGTGTCGTCACATGGACCAATAGGAGCACTGTTCAGAATAGTCTACGGCCCTCTTCAGGCTTCAGGTTCTAAATTATAGAAACTAAGTTCAGTAGTGCTGTCTGCATGTTTACATTGGCGTTCTTGGTCTCTCGTCTGCCTCTGTGTTTGTAGTGTCAGAGTAATTTAGGAAAATTCTTTTTCTCCATTCTTCCTAGATGTACCTACCACTTAGTCTGATAATCATCAATTCTTAATCCTATATAAAAATTTTTAGTTCAGCTCCCCATTATATCTGTCATCAATCACTACCGCTGACATAACTCTCAGGAAGCGCATTTTCTCAGGTTTCCGGCTACTATTTTGTGTAAAGTGCCCAGAATTCAGAGGCATACAGAGGAATGGAATGCCTTAATAGCATAGCATTGGATTAGTATCTGCACCATAATTTTACCGACTAGGGCAATAATAATCGCAAATACTTTTAACTTCATGGATTTGCGCCTATATTCAGTTTTTTATCCGAACTCATATTAGAACTTAATTAAAATGTAGTATCTGTTCAAGTGTTTGATGATTAACTAAAGGGGGTTTCGCTTTCGAGGGCAAGTTTTCTTTTGTTTGTGGATATTCTCATCTTATATATTTTAATTATTATACACAACATATATTGTGTTTATTATAAGGCCGTGCCATAGCTCAAGCGGTTAGTCGCTGGCTTCCCATCGCAGCGGCCGGGGTTCGATCCCGGGTCTGGTCAAGTGGGATTTGTGGTGGACAAAGTGATGTAGGGGCGAGTTTTCTCCAAGTACTTCGGTTTCCCCTTCCAATCTTTATTTCACCAAATTCTTCATCATCATAATCACCCGGGGCAGGCTACAATAGGCCAGTCAGTGGCAGCCGTGCCGAGTGGACCCAGTTTGACTCCACCCCCCAATAAGCGAATTCAAAGAAAAGTTTATTATTATTCAATCGACAGAATTCTGATATGAAAGCACAATGCTTTTGCATATACTACATGTTTCGCCATATTGTGTCCATTGTGATTATACAGAATTAACTAAACAAAATAACAAGAAAACAACTAATGTAACAGTAGCAGCGCATACACTTAAACGCATGGACTTTACATTACATTACATTACATTACATTACATTACATTACATTACATAGGTCAGAGAGCGCCATTCTTTGGAACAATATTAAAAAATGTAATACATATGTGCAATTGAAAATAAGAAAGACCCATCCACCTACGCACAACAAGTACTAAACCCGGGACACTCCTAAGAAAACACACAGAACACCTAGAAAATAACACAAACAACCCCAAAAGGCAGACATGTAAACAGCCTTAAAACTTCCATATTTCTTGCGCACAACAGAAAAATAAACAAATTTACTAAGTACTGTTTCATTCCAAAATCCTATATTCGACACCACATATAATTAATATACAAAATAACATACACAATTCCACCCCGCGCCAGCAGCACTATAAACATCAACGCATAAAATATATGCAAGACCTATCACCAATAGCACCAGTCCTACACATCAATTCACACAGGAAACACTCTTTACACAAGGTAAAGAAATATTGAAAATAAAATCCAAAATTCAAATTCGCAAACTGCTATACACCCTATGCAAAAAAAAAAAATATATATATTCCAGAGCAGACCGTGGAAAGAGAAGAACACGAAAACTACATATCGCATGCCCGTAGGCCAGCATGCTGGTGTTAAGCACAACATTGACATAAGGTAAGGAAAACAGACATAAGCCTCTACCCAAACATACAGTCTTATAATGCATGCACTAAGAGCACATTCATATTTCAGATGGCTAAAGCCACGTAAAAATATGGTAACACAAAAGGGATACGACAAACATAAAACAGAAAGATAAAATTTATATTTATATATGTGTACATTTAAATACATAACTACATTTTAATTCCAACTAGGATATTTTAATATTTTTAATAATTGTTTATTTAATCAATTTTTAGCGTAAGAACAATACATAAAAAGCACAATATAAAGCACTCCAAATGTGTAAACTTTGACCAGTAGTAGGAAGTATGGCAAGTATAAAGAGGTGAGATTGCAAAGGCTCTATGCACCTGATGATGGCTGCAATAGGCGAAACCTGTAGCACATGCGAAAGCATAGATTGCTATATCAAACTTGTTATGACTGAATAATAATAAACATTATCTTACACACAATATAACGCTAGAGTAATAATATTTCTAACAACTTATGTATGGCTTTTTCTAAATTATGTTTTGCTTTAACTATAATTTCCTGCTCATAAGCGAAAAGGAAGGTATTAAACTGAAAATCATTTATGTAAAACTTGCCGTTCAGTTCAGTCTACCGTCTTCTTATGTCTTCGTCTATACATAAGTTGGACATGGTGGGCGATATCGGGCACCCCTGTCTTAAACCTGGCCATGTAGGAGTCACCACTGTCGGCTACATGATCTTCTAATTAATCGCTTTCTACCTATTTAATTTTACATAACGTAAAAACTGCTTTTTTATTATTTTATTTTCTAAATTTTAAGGACAGAAATGTTAACTCATATTAGCAAACTCGAATTTAATACAGTCTACTAGTAAGGCCTTCTAATATCGTTACGAACTAAGGCCGTGTTGTCCTCTTGATGATTCTGGATTGGATGACAACTTGAATTTTTCTTCGTTTATGAAATTCTAAATTTCACTGTCATACTTAACAAAGGTTCTACTGAATCCAATTTTAAGGCAGTTCAATCCTTTTCATATTTTCAGAATGCGTGCTTCTAATAGGGAAGACCAAGGCGTAAGTGGGTAAACAATATTAAAATGGACCTTAGAGAGATAGGATGTACGGTATAGATTGGATTGATCTGGCTCAGGATATGGACCAGTGGATGGCTCTTGTGAACCTTCGGGTTTCATAAAATGCTGGGAAATTCTTGAGTAGCTGCAGATTTGGCTTTTCCTCAAGAAGGACTCAACCCCGTAAGTAAGTGCCTCTAATATAACTTTTGTATTTTGTTCTTCACATGCGTATAACCAGATTATCACAAGCTTATCTTTCCTCAAGAATTCGCAGTCACATTTGAAACGCATTCCAGACCAGCTTATGAACCTTGACTTAATCACCTTAGGAACATGAGATGAAGAATATAAGATAAGCTCCACTTCCACAACTGTTGTTATTTCGGCCCTCCTCACCACTTGCCAGACTACGAATATAGGAACATTTCAAGTTCCAGTGATTAGGTGTGCATTTGGATGTCTGTAGCGGGACTGTGGGTACCTGTCGGAGTCAGCCTCTGCGAACAAAACCATTTGGCGCAGGCGTGTTGTGTCGGCAGGTGAATACTAAATTTAGCAGTAACAGCTTCTCAAGTCCAGCTTAGTTTCGTGACCAAGGAAGATTATCCCCTTGACAGAAATAGCACAATTCGTTGGTATGAACAAGAACGTTAAACCAACAGCAGATTTCAGGCTGAATTGTTATCTGTTGACATAGATATTTTCCAAGTATTATGTTTTAGAACATTATCCATCATCTTGTCTATTTTTAAAGGACAAAAGTCCTGTTTAATTTTCAAAACACAACGTTTCGGAGACTAGATTCTGTACCCGTCCTCAGGTAAAAACCTACTCAGTTGGGTCCAACAGATAGAACTAGCCCCTATCTCTGCGATCTGGAGATAGGGGCTAGTTCTATCTGTTGGACCCAACTGAGTAAGTTTTACCTGAGGACGTGGACAGAATCCAGTCTCCGAAACGTTGTGTTTTGAAAATTAAACAGGACTTTTTTTAAAATAGACAAGACGACGGATAATGTCCCAAAATATAATACTTGTAGCAATATAGTACCATTGTCGCAAACTTTTGGATCTTCTTTGCATAAACAGATATTTTAATTCAAACGTGGCGAAGTATTTAGGAAAAGGAAGACTAGGGTCGTACACTACTTATACAGTGTCCCAGGAGGAAAGGCCAGTATTCTTGGAGCTTATTGTTCGGCTGGGGCACGCGATAGAGTAGTTGGTTGAGGCACTATGCTACAAGCTGGAAGGTGGCGGGTTGAAGTCACGATGAGATTATTGGATATTTTCAATTGACCTATTCCTTCCAGCCGCACTATGGCCCTGGGGTCAACTCAGCCTCTAATAGAAATGAGTACCAGGAATGAATTAAATAATTTTCCTGGGGAGTAAAACGCGGCCGGCGCGTAAGGCTGACAACTTTACCGCCATCTTTGAGCTGATTGTCTAGATAGTGTGGGACCCTCAACGTCTCACATCCCTATGGGCCTTCACGGCCTGTTATAGGGATAGCTAAAAAAAATTGTTCGGTCATTCTAAACAAAATGTGCATAAGTACGTGTGTCCATGTTCCGAACCGTTTCCGAGAGCTATTTCACCGTACAGTTCCAAAGTTATTGATAAGAAAGAGATAATGCGTACTGTTTCTAATATTGGTATTTATTTTTCAAGTGACAAAGCTTGTACAGTTTACCTAGTATAATACATTTCCGAAAATTCCACCTGCAACTTCAATGCACTTGGCAACTCATATTGAGGACATGACGTGTTGCTCATCTGTACAGTGTACAGTGAAATAACTTTACCTCGGAAACCGTTCGGAATAGGGCATTTGTACATGGGCATTACTTTGCTTAGAATGACCGATACTATCACCTCCCGTAATATTGACCTTTCCTCCTGGATACTCTTTGCGTTGATGGCAATGTGTAGAAGACGCATTCAGAACATTCACTGCAAAAGTTGTATCATTCTACGTGACGTCAGAATACAGGAAATCTCAATATGAAACTTCACTGGCGAGTATACAATAGGGATTTTCCTGTACTGATTGGACTCCATAATCAGCCGGTGGCTATGCTGCTTTATAAAGCAGAACTACTTACTAACCCACTTCCTATCCGGACATCGTTAAAACAGGGAGCAGAGTGACTGGTTAAGTTCTTCATTGGGTTCAGCAATAGAGATCGGCTCTATATCCTGATCAAGGAGCAGAGCGTTCACATAACGGGTACACAGTTAGGAGGATAGCAGCCAATACAGTACGAGTACCTCGTATAAGAGTGACCGTAATTATCTGTTCAGATATCCTATACTTACAGCTGCTCTCTCCATCACTTCTTCAGGGGCCCTGATTCTCTCTAATGGGGTATGTTCCAGTGACTGTGACATGCAATCCTTCATTGCATATGTTGTAGTCAATTATTTTGACATTCTTCAAACTGATAACATTTCTGACTGATATACTTGACAATATCCTAATCCTAGTCTCTTAAGCTACAGCGTTTCGGAAACCGGTTCAGTTTCATTCATCACGTGAATTGATAAATGAAGAAACCTTGTATCATTTGATCTGTTGGCCAGAGCTGTTTTCAAATACTGGAACCAAGGAACCCCTCTCTCTAAAAAGAGGTTTCCTTTTTTTTAATAATATCATATAGCTGTACAAAGCTGAAAGTTAATGGTCTAGAAAGATTTCGATCAGTAAAACGAGATAATCTATTCCGAAATACATTATTTTCCTAAATATATTTTCAGGCTGTGCCTAATATAGTGACTGTGTAAAGCATAGCAAAATACACACAGGAATTCTTGACGCAAGACGAAGCCAAGAATACAGGTTTCAAAATAACAGGTTCTAGGAAGGACTGCGGTATCTGTTTTTCTTCTGTTTAGGCTAGCAGTAAGAATTATATATTCAGTGTCTCATTTCTATGCCTCATTTCAACAGGTGTAGATTTCTCCTACTTTAAATTTGTTATGCGGAACTTTAACCAGTCAAATTTTTATATTGTCTTATTTGTAACTGCTCATATAAGAGTAATTTCAAAAAATTGAAATTCGTTTAGTGGTGGGTGGAGTCCAACTAGGTCCACTAGGGCACGACGGCCACTGACTGGCCTATTGTACCTACCCCGGGTGATACTTTGATGATGGAGAATTCGGTGGAATGAAAATTGGCAGAGGAAACCGAAGTACTCGGGGAAAACCCGCCCTAGCCTCACTTTGTCTACCACAAATCCCACTTGATCAGAACCCGGGATCGAATCCTGGCTGCCGCGGTGGAAAGCCAGCGACTAACGGCTTGAACAATGGTGCGGCCCTCATATAACAGTAAGGGTTCATACGAAATTTAAATGTAGGCAGTATATGTATGATAAGCCGGTCACGGTAGCCGAGCAGTCTAAGGCATGTACTGTCTTTGCTTGCTTGGAAACCGGGATCGTGGGTTCGAATCCCACTCAGGACATGGATGTTTAGTTTGTGTGTGTGCGTTTTTCTGTGTTTGTGTACAGTTAGAGGCCTTGCGACGAGCTGATCACCCGCCCAAGGAGTCCTACCGAATGTGTAAGATCTAGAAAAACCGAAGTGAACGTAGAAGTTCATGGAGGTAGGCCTAGGCCCACTGGGGCTTGTCGATTTTCCCCCGAGGGAAAGACCTGCGGTCTCTAATGGATAGGAGGCTGGGTGCGCCCCATACCTGGTCTGGAAGTTATGGAGAATTGGAAAATATTTGCACCTGCTAGGAATCGAACATCGGCCTTGCATTTCGTAGCCAACTCATCGCTATACCGACTTAGGTCTCTTGGCTATTGTTTCAAGCTTCAATATACCTTTAATTACAACCATGAAACAAAAGCATAAATATGAATTTCTCTAGTTCACTATGATTAACGCTTAGGAAGAAATAATTATTTCTACAACAGTTTGGTAGATTCAGAGGATCTATAACCGCACAATATTTCAGGGAGATGTATCAAGTGACGCTATTTTCTTTCCATGTCTGACACTCCATACCAGTGACTCTAAGAGCGACAATTCTTTTAAAACGTATAAAAATGCCAGAAACTGGACGCAACACACCACTCATGCGTACGAAAATATTGTCACTATAAAACCAAGTTCGTTAAAAGTATACTAATGTTCACAAATTAATGCAAACTAAGCAAATATTCAACTAAGGGCCCCTTGCCAACTGCTGTGTGTACGTGCATGTGTGTTAGTCACTTCGTGAGTTGTTGAAGGACGTACTAGTATGCAGCATCTACCTTGAACTATGCACTTCGTTAAAAGGGGTTACCTCTTTCAAGCAAAACGTTCAACGACGTAATAAAGTTGTTGTTGTTGTGGTTGTTGAAATGTACGTGAATTAAATGTGTGCCAAGATTTTTCTGTCTCTGAACCTATTTTATACTTCTAACGGTACTATTAAAAATTAGTCTGATATTACATTTTTACTGAACGTGACTATATTACAGTGTGTTTCCGTTCGTAAATGCATTCAGCACAATTATTTCGATGGCGGCAATACTGAGGTATATAATTTGTGGTTAATTTCACTTTCGAGTATTCATTCCTTACGGATCACAATATATGTCCCTTATAAAGGCCACACACGTCTCCCAAATAACTAGCATTTTACTACGCCCACATAGCCTGTTTCAAAGTAATGTACAACATACCTTTTCGCTACTTCTTGAAGAGGTTAATAATGGGAGTTATATATACACGGTATTATACTAGGCCCTACTTCTGTGCGACTTACTCCTAGATGAAATGGATTAGGACACACATCTTACATGAAATTACATTAGAATCCATTGTTGATTATGGATATGTCATACACCTGTGACACATATCCATTGTAAAACTTACAATTCATATATGCTTTTGTATTTGTAGTTTATGATTATGGATGTTGATATAATTGATATAACATCCGGTTACCCGTCATGTCAATTCGAAGCAGAAATCGAACGTTACATGGACCTTCTGCATCTCTAAACTCAGGGAATCATAAGTTCCCGGAATAAACAAAGAAAGGACCTTCAAATGTAATATATCTTCATTGAAATTAGTCTGCTTCTCACCAGTGAATAATTTATAAACATTAATATATATGATTAATATTCAAGTTCTGTTTTCTCACCAATATTTGGGAGTTAGGATTGTAGCATTCTGGGTGTTGTGTGTCTCTATGGGAGCAGCGTGTTCCTCCCAATCTTAGGCATCTACCTACAAGTGTAGACTGTTTCTGAAGTGATAGAACCTGGAAGTCTGCTTTCATGGAACAGGGTCTCGCTTTAGAAGCCGAATGTCATCCACTTGGTCAACGTACATCTCGCGTGTTACATGAAGATTTACTAGAGAATGTAAAAGAGACCTCCAGTAGGTCCTACTGAACAACTTCAATCCACACACTCACAATCTGTTTCTTATTCATCTTAATACTATACTTCCAAGTATTTCTAGGTCTCACAAATGATGTATCCCTTCTGGTGTATCACCACGCATACTACAAGGCCGATCCATTCTTCCAAGTAATTCTAGATCTCACAAATGATATATCCCTTCTGGTTTGTGTATCACCATACATACTACATCCCCGATGCATCCTTCCAAGTATTTCTAGGTCTCACAAATGACGTATCCCTTCTGCTGTGTGTATCACCATGCATACTACACTCCCGATGCATTCTTCCAAGTACTTCTAGGTCTCACAAACGATGTATCCCTTCTGGTGTGTGTCTGTGTTTATATATACATCGCCATGCATGCTACATACCTGATCCATTTCATCCTCATTTGAATATTACGGCTGTTGCTAACATTAGAGTCTTGAATATTGAACTATATTACAGGTGCGAATGTATGCACTCATACGGCTAACTAGGCATAGAATACAAAGTAATGAAATGTACTCTTTCATTTCCTTAGCAATAATTGAAGTGCAGTTGTGGCAAGCAGGTCATCGGATATAACACACTCTTTCCTACAGATTTTGTGTGTGCAAAACTGCACACTGAGATGGCGTGAAGCAGAATTATGACAGATATCTGGGCCTGCAGAATGAATACAGGCAGAACTATAGACCAACTGCACAGTGATAAATTTTTAGCTTCCAGATTCGTCTGGCTTAGAACAGGGACCATTGACGGACTAATGTTGAGTGGTTAAGTGATGGCTTCTCAAAGACTTGCCCCCCCTTAGTTAATTTTAGTTACTAGTTTTACGATACGAACACAAGGCTTCAAAATGTTAATGTCAGAAGCTCTCTGAAAATTCAGCTTGTAGTAGGTTACGATAACACTCGAATTTTTACACAGTGACACCCCGGAACAAAGACCTGCAACACGTCCTAAGTAGCAGACACGTTGCAAAATCTTCCGCATTGAAAACTAGATGTTAATGTTGCAATGAGCCATCTAAAGAAGCAATTCCGTGTTGGTTGTCTATGAGCTGCCAGAATCAAGGACGTCCGGGACTTGTCGCATGCCAGGTCTGCTATATCCGGCTCCTGGTGTGGGCGGTACCCACACAGCAGGGCTTCGTCTGGCGGACGTCCTCACGACGGTGACTTCAGAATCGGCCCTGCGTTTGTCCGCAGAAATTGTAAAGCAGGTTGTAATTAACTTTGCGACTTCAATAAAAAGGTCACAACAGCTTATCTCCTGAATAGTACTATTATTACAACCGTCAACATAACAAATTCCTGTTAAATCAATTTTGCTGTATTAACTACATTTGAAACATGTTTCGGTCCAGCTAGATCATCATCAGTGTCCCGAGTTGAAAATTGAGCGAATTGGTTTGTGCTGCTTATGTAGTTTTATGGTTCCGCAATAAGGAATGGATGTACAATTTTACTGACATTTAAAGTATTTAACAAGAACTTTAATGTATTAAATTTTTAGTGTCTTTTATAGAAAGTTATTTTTTCATAATAGACGGTATACTTACGATCTAAAAATGCTGTTGCTCTTGGTTTCATTTTGATATATTTCCATTTTATTCGTGTTTGTATATTATGTTTTTACTTTGTTAATGTTATTTCTTATGTTTTGTTTAATTGTAATGTAATGTGGAAATTATGTGAAGTTGTTTATTGTCATAAACTCTTCTATTTGTTAACGTAATCTTGAATACACCTCTGCTTCGCGACACATCACTATAGATAGACAAAGATTTTATTTTGATTTTAAGTTTTAGCTTTCTAACTTCTGAGTTATAAATTTTACATTTAAGATTAAAGTTAAAATTTATAGTAAAAGTAGAATCGTAATGAAATTTATATTTAAAACCGCTAATATGGAACCACACTAGCAAAGACATTCATCAAGAGTGTACATTTCATGAATATTTACCTGAAGATGACCCAGCTGGATCGAAACTTATAGCAAACTTACAATTAAACAGATGTAATAGAGTGATATCGATTTGTTTGTTACGAAATTGGTGTGTTGACGATTGTAGCACTACACAACAGGATGTAAACATTAAAGATTATCTCCTGAAAATGGCACAAGGAATAGAATATATGAGAGTTTTATAAACGGAAACGTAGTAATAGCTTATGGCTAAATGCATCACTATAAATATAAATACTAAACTTCATATTTAATAACATGCTTGTTGCATTTCCCTTCCAAATTTCTGCATATCGAACAGTGAGACGACAAACTTTTTATTCCGGTTCCCTTAGCAGAGAAAGAATATGTTCTCCAATTGGCAAGATATAGAAGAAGTACTTTCAGAATTACTGAGTTTTTGGACCTTTTCCATCGTTCGGCATTCTAGACAATAGAAAACACGTGGTTTCGGAAACTGGATCTATTTCTGTCCTTAGGTGAAGTTGGGAGAAGGCCCCTACTCAAATGGGCTCCTTAGAGCTAATCTCAATCACTTTCCACTGAGTAGGTACCTTCTCCCATTTTTACCTAAGGACAGAAACAGATCCAGTCTCCGAAACGTCGTGTTTTCTATTCTCTAGGATCCCGGACGATGGAAAAGTCCAAAAACCTAGTAAATCTGTGTGTTATACACCATCATCAGAATCCTTTAAAATCTACAAGTACATCATTAAACATCTTAAACAATCATTCGAATCTGTGTGAAAAGAATGTCATATGAAAATATTATGAACAGGAAGATCTCTTCTAAAGAAAATTTCCGGTCCGTCGCATGAGAATTCCTTTAAATGTTACTGCAAAAAGACTTTACATTTTACTTGGAAAGGGGTAGTTCTTAAAAACGTGTCATGAAAATAGTGAGAACTTTGGTATCCAGAGAAATGCGGTACAGTAAGTAGATCATTAAAAGTGTAGTTAACGAAATAAACAGAATTACAATTATATAAAATGACTCAGCAATTTCTCAACTTTTACATGGAATTAAAACCTGAGTTAAGAAAAACAAAAATTTCAGTACGAGTCAAGCAGCGGAAATGGAACTTTTAAGACACCAGGTGACGGACCAAATTATATAAAATTAAAAACGAAGACGTATACAAGTATAGTAATTTAATGTTTATACAATAAATAGGATAATATAAGATTAACTAAAAAGATGATTAACTCGCTTGAAAAAGATTGGCAATATAAGAATTCCAAAATTTACACTTCTATAAAAATCATGGGTATATAGGAAGATTGTTGAAAAGATAGATTAGTGAGTTAACAAAGCTCTCCTGACTGCAAGCGTATGAAAATTATGTTCAGACTAAACAAATTAATTTCCTTCCCCACTATTTTGGATGTAAGAAAAGCAATGGGANAAATCTCCACGTGTGCTTGCACTGTAACCTGAGGTATGGCAGTAGGAGTCCGTCCGAACTTTACTCCCCGTATCGCAGAAGTTAATAAACCGCAGGCTAAACGTAAACAAAAACAATTTCATATTTATAATAATCACTGAGACACTGTGTGACATATATACCTAAATTCGCCCGCAAGTAAATTTCCTTCCCCATTATTTTGGATGTAAGAAAAGCATTGGGACAGTGCCAGCGATGAATACAGTTTCGTAGGGTTCATGGCAAGGAGACGTGTTCTGAAGTTCACAAACACCTGTACGTGACTAAAGACCTTAAATGTATAATTACAAGTATAAATGTTATTCTTATAATTGGGCGTAAATTTACCTCCACAGGGATGCTACTAATAAATAAAACGAGTAGTTATATAAATGGCTGACTGCCTCTGTGGTTCAGTGGTCAGAGTTCATGGCTACAGATCCAGAGGTTCCGGGTTCGATTCCCGACACTACCAGATTTTCTGAGAACTATTGGGTCTGGAACCGGGTCCACTCAGCCTCATGAGGATAATTTAGGAGCTATTTTAAGGAAATAGCGATTCCGGTCTAGAAAACCGAGATTAACGGCCGTGGGGATCCGTTGCGCTGACCACGCGACACCCTCTATCCGCCAAAGTTGGCACTAACTTCGCTGACAAGCGGCGGTCACTCGGTCAGTATAGTTCGCTTGCGGATTAAAACTACGGAGTTTTTTGTTGTTATAAATGGCTATTCTCTATTGTATAAGACGTACAATGTACCTCGCACCTCATTTGAAGCCTTCGAGGATATATTTCTTGCCAGTGAACAGAACTGAAGTTTTCTATCTGAAGCTGAAAATCGCGTTAACTTGTCAAAAGACGCCTCCCCTGTTAACTCAAATGTTCATTGTGGTTTCCATAAGATCCGGCCACTGAAGTTGATAATAGTCAAAGAATCCACGCAAAACCTAGGTAGTCTGTGATATGCGAAAAGTTATATTACCTCGTGTAGAAATACGTGACTATTTGACGGGTTTTAGATTGGATTATTGGATTTATTAACACCTCATACATTCAACTCGTTACTACAAGTAATACAGCACTTTCGCTGAACTACACACTTTACAAATCACTAGGACACGCTAAGTTTTCTCAGTCTTCACTAGTCTATCCTGGCAGCTGATTTATAACAGTCTCAGTGTCATTGTAGCACACTCTATTGTTGCTTATTGATTCACTGCTGCAGAGTTGTGTTTGCCGAGCTATTGCTTAGCAACGAGCGTGGGGCGCTGACCACAGAAAGCACCTCCCTTCTGTTGTTGCGACCGTTCGCTTCCGCGCGAATGCGTTTACCAAGGCGTTGCCTAGCAAATGAACTGTTCTGGTTTTCAGGCGACTTCAGATGCTTTTCTGGATGCTGTATTATAGGCCCACTCCTATCCTCCAAACTCCAATCTCCACACCGGCGAGTGTGTACTGCTACTGCCTACATAACTAGGGGAAGTCCCTATCCGCCGCTACCTGAGGATGTGCCATGCGGGCTTCACAACGGGCTCACTTAACGTGGAAGACTGAAGTCTCTCTGTTACTGCGGTAACTACTCCTATTTCGGCATACAGGTTTGGATTCCCCGAAGGTCCCGTAGTCTGTTTTCCTCCTCTCATAACACGTGGCTGCTGTTTCCAACGCAACCGCAACCTTGTGCTGTTTGTTTTCGTGCAGTGTCTCAAGTCAGCTGACTCTGAATCTAATGTTGACATTTCTCTATTTTCTCATCCAAGTGGATGAAAGGTGATTCATACATAGTACATTACAAAAATTGGCATTGTATGTTTACAGCTAGTGTTTTCACAGTCCTTGTTAATTTGTTAGTAAACAGTTATGGCTAAAACTATACATTCCACATTTCCTGCAATAAGATAGACATACAGGGTTACACTGCATTGGAAATAAACACAGTTAAATTCGTCATGTGAAACACAGCAATGGTCCATCTCGAATGCATTATAAATATTAAATATATAAAAATAAGATGTAACATTTCATTTGCGGCTGTCAGCAGTGGTTATGAAGAGTTCTATCTTCTGGAATATAAAGATAACAGTCTACTGAAAAGCAACATACTTTCGGCGAAACATTTATCCTTTATTCCCAGAGTTGAAGAACGAGTCAAGCAGAAAACCGACATGAAGTAGGCAGCAAGTTCTGACTTCCAATGGACCTCACGGCAATATATTCTAGAGATAGGCCTACTCAAAATATAAATTTCCTTTGCTTAAATGTTAAAAATAGAATGTAAGGTGAAGAAGGAATAAAACTCCACACATTCTTAACATCGGCATTAGATGAAGGTGAGTAGGTGGCTTCATGTTCCGGCGTCTACAGACTGGGGAAGAGAGTCACTGATACTATCGGGTAGGAGGCTGGTTGGGGCTAAGAAACGGTTTGGACAGGGCAATGCAACCCTCTGCGCTTAATGTCTTCTAGTTATTATAAAAAATATTATTGTGAATTGCATATGTAAAGTAATATTACCCTGGAGCATAAACACCACGTAGAGAAGTCGTTTACAAGAAACGGACACCAATTCCCATATACAATTAACTGCGACACTATGTGGGGGTGTGTATCGTGCCGTCTCCTCTGTCCCCAGAGAAATAAGCCTCTTGCTTCTTTTAAATAACCAATACTATTGGTCATATTATTTTGCCTGTGGTTCTGTATGGGTGTGACACTTGGTATCTGACATTGAAGAGAAACATAAACTGAGGGTGTTTGAGAACAGGGTGTTGAGAATATTTGGACTGAAGAAAGATGAAGGGATAGGAGGTTGGAGAAAACTGCATAATGTGGAGCTTCATAACTTGTACTCTTTCCAAGTATAATTAGAACGATCAAGTCAAGGAGGGTGAGACTGGCAGGGCATGTAGCACGAATGGGGAGAAAATGAATGCATGTAGTATACTGGTGAGAAAGCCAGACGGAAAGAGACCACTGGGAACACCATAGAGTAGGTGGGTGAATAATATTAAAATGGTTCTTAGAAAGATCGGTTGGGATGGTATGGATTAAATTGATCTGGCTCAGGATAGGGACCAGTGGATGGTACTTGTGAAAATGGTAATGTGCCTTCGGTTTCCATAAAATTATATGATTTTTTTAGTAGCTGCACAATTGACGGCTTCTCAAGAAGGTTTCAACGCCGTGAGTGAGTGATTGGTCATGTTAAATTTTTATGGATTACTGCTGTAGTAAATAGAAACTGATCTGATCTTCATACGACGTGGTTCCAACACGCCATATGATCTCCAATAGCAGAATTACTGTTATCCAAACTCCTTTTCATACATTATTGTTCCATAGGAATTCCTACGGATGAAAGCGTCTAATATTGTAACAATGGTTTCACACTCTTAAATTATATGTCAGGCAGTGACACAAGCAAATATAGTCTGTGTTTAACATATGGGTAAAACTGCCTAATGCCCATAACATGGAGTGTCGCGGTTCACACATGGCTTGAGAATTATCATGACATTGTATGTTTTCTTAATAACAGTAGTTGGATTGTACACTTGGGACTCTCTAAACAGCTGGAGGGTGTACTCGGTAGCGTAGTTGGTTGGGGCACTATGCTACTACCCGGAAGGCTAAGGTTTCTAGTCCTGATGTGGTGATGTTTTCAATTTACCTAATACTTCCAGCCACACCATGGCCCTGGGTGAACTCAGCCTGTAAGCGAAATGGNCTGTGCTTTCACAACGACAACATGAAGACGTCTGGCTGTATGAAACATTAATCTGAGGTGAGTGATAGATTTTATCATAGAATGCACGGTACCCACTGGATAGGAGTCCGGGTAGTACTAAACATAAAATATAGTGTACCTGATCCTGTCGGGGTTAGAATTCCCGTTCTTCAGCCTTAGCCAGTAGCCGTATTCCTTAAGCTATCCTGGATTATAACTGTCTATTAAAGTTGTTCTTGTGCTTAACTAATTAAGCATTACACCATGAAAACCTATAGGGGAGTGGATGTATAGATCCACATTTTCTTGCCCTCAGCACTAGCTGGAGATGAGTGGTCAGCTTCACGCCTCGGCCGGTTTATCCCCGGTACCCATTGTATAGGAGATTGGTTGGACCTCAGAGCCGGTCTGGACGATTGGAGAAGTGAAAATTCGTGATCCTACCGGGACTCGCACTCCAACCCCTTTGTAGTCCAGCCCGTAGCCAGTCGCTATACCGGCTACGCTATCCCGGCTCCTTATAACTGTCTATTACAACTAGACATAACTGTCTCTTCTACATACTTCTTCATTCATCGATAAAGGGGATGATACCTATTTTATTTTCCAGTATCGTGAGGCCTTAAAATACACAGATCCCCAGTAGAAAATAGTTTATAGCAATCGAGGTACTCCCAGCAGTGGTTATTAAGAATTATGCATTCTGGGGTATAGTGCACTGTAGTCCATTTGAAGTCAAGCGACGTTTCCGAGGAACATGAAGGGTGGAGAAATATAGAGGCGATGTGTTCCTACGAAATGTCGGTTTGCTTTCGACGGGCTACAAGACGCCACGTCCCAGAAATAATTTTGTTTCAGAAAAAAATTTGTAAGTTTTATCAATGTACTTCAACAAAAGTGAAATGACCATGACTTAAGCCATGGTAACGCATATATATTCTACCTTCATAATTTGAATAATGAGGTTCAGATTTCAACGAGCATAGCACTGCTTCAAAGAGAGAGGTTTCATTGGAACCCAGCTTCGAAGAGTTGCGAACAATTTCTTATTGATTTTAAAATACTTGGGTTTATAAAGTGTCACTAAGAGACCAATGTAGTACAGAGGTTTGATGCTGTTATTTGTAACTTGTCATATGAGCATTACTTTCGGTTTTCTGTCACAAAGTAAATATTCTCTATTAAATAATATTGAACGATGATTGGATTTCTCCTACTTAACCTTTTAAAGCCTAGTGATTCTAATGATCGCAACTTTTAACTTATTAAAACTGTAAATTCTGCCCACAGTGTATATTTATGTTTTCCTTAGGTTCTCACGATAATGAACGACTTACCTCTGAAGACATTTGTGGCTAATAAGTAATGATTCCTGTAAGGTACGGAATACCTAATATTATTTAGAAGAAATTTCATCTTGAAGTAGTTAATGTATCAATAGGATTTGGTAATTCATAATTGTGTCCGTCTGTCTATTACAGTGGTTGACAAACTACGCTCCAGTTGAACATCACTATTTCGCAGCTGTTATGAAGTGATGGATGTCTTTTCAAATTTCCTACGGAAATTAAATTTGTGAACAAATTCTTTTTAATTTTCTTGAAATCTCTTGCACAAAAGCCGCCCGACAAACCAGGTTGCATCTGACTTATATGGTACAATTGTTTATTCATTGCCAATTGTTAATATTATTCTGTAAGCAGCTGTTTAGTAGTTCAAAAATTATCTCAAGAGGAAGCCCACAAGTAATTTATTACTCGGGTAGACAAATTGTTAAAGTTGGCACGATATTGCTGAACAAATTTTTGTATTATCAGTTCTGCATGTACGTTATATTATGGCCGCAAACACCCGATCACGATCAGCCCAGCAGCAGGCACACCTACACGCACGCACGCACGCACACACAAGTTCAGCATTGTGTTTTCAGAAGAAATGTGAGCGTAAGTTTAACAAGAAACAGTTGTCAACAACTCAAACACATCAGATGCTTTCTCAGACACTATATGTATATTACTTTGGTAAATATGGTACCCAAAACCAAGCGTCCTAGCTCAGACCACCAGTCCTTCATCACACTAAATGTGGTAAGTAATCTAATTTTAATTACTTATAATTTAGACTTCTTAATTGTTATTTAATAACTGTTATAATGATTATTATTGTTATTATTACTATTATTATTATACTGATGAACATAACGTAATATGATAAGGTATTTTCCGCTACTAATATTTTTAACTCTAATGATGGAATAAAATATTAAATTATTCACGGTATTCCACAAAGGGGAACATGTTGCCCAGGTGCTTTCCGAAATGAAAACGTTTCAAGACAAACTGTTTTATAGAAGAGTGGAGCATTTTCAGAAATAGAAATCTTACCAAATCAGAAGTGTTCGAGTGATGGTAAATTAATGTCTGTAAGATATAAACCTTATGACATCTTCTGCATCGTTAAGTCGTATATTCAATGTGAATTATTAGTAATATAAACCACGCCATCATTTCTGAGAGTGAAATACTTTCCTTACATCCAAACAATATTCCGGACTGTGGAGACTTCAATGCACGTATAGAAATGCTGGATGTATATATTTGAAAGTTTTATATTATTTTATGATAACTAGTGCGCACGAGTGCTCCACTCTGTTCGGAAAACTAATTCCGTGTTCCTGACAGATATATTGGTGAGGAGTTTCGTTGAAACCAGTCATAAACACTTTTTTATTTTCGTCATACGTTCCACTTTCTCCACACGATCTGAAAAGCCAAGAGTTATTTGCTGTACAATGATCACATTTAACTTGAAATCTCTAACTTTATACTCGAAACATGCAGATTGGCTGTTGCAGTAATTCTGAACCTTCATTCTTACTTCTGCTACATTGAATTGTGTCCATGAAAGAGGCACTATCCGTGGCATAGGAAGAAATTGATTATAAATATTGTCGCATATGAAGGGTTTGCGTGAGGAGTAATAATTGGATCTGGGTTTGATATTTGGGTTCATTGGCACTTCTTTACAATTACATCAATTATGACAGCTTATAATCAATGACTGTCTTACGAATGACTCTAGAATTCACGAATGAACTCTCTTTTATAATTTAGGGAGAACCGAATAGAGGCCACAACCTTGAACAATTAATTGTCATTGCGCCCGTTGAGGCGTGAATGTGTGTTTGCCAAACCGTTTCCTAGCGAATGGATTTCCGCCTCTGTTCATTGCTATTAAGGCTTTCAGGCGGTGCTTACCGAACCGTTGCCTATCAGTGGTTATATTCATCACAATATGAACGTATGAACAATTATAATTGATACCGCATTAGCGAGGAGAACGAAAGACCTAAGATATGTTGAATCTTGGACCACTCACATTCTAAAATTGCGGATTCTACTTTCTCTCGTATCATAGATACTTGGCGTTTGTATCTATGTGATTATGTTGTTTTCTGTATTTAGACGCCTTGTGATGAGCTGATCATCCATTTAAAGTGCAACATCAGAAGCCTAAATTATCACTGTATTCAGAATTATTTTTTCAACGCTACGGTGCCTAAATATTGAAAGAATGGAATACATCAGACCAAAAATCTCAAGTTCAAAATGTGTGACTTGTTGCACTACGACACTCAACACCGATTAACTTGCATGCGTTGGTCAGTATGTCGCAATAGATGAAAGTATTTTGATGATAAAGTAATTACGATCTAACCGAAAACTTTTCTGTAATGAACCTCGTTGGACATTATCTGTGGTCACTTTACATGATGAGCTAATTCGAGAGAGAGGCTACTCCAATACATTGACAAAACAAACACACAAACCGACCGAGCGACCACCTCTTGTCGGCGAAGACGGTGCCAACTTTAGTGGATAGAGAGTGTCGCATGGTCAGTGCAACGGTTCCCCCCTGCCGTTAATTTCGGTTTTCTAGACCGGAGCCGCTATTTNTGGTACTTGTGAAAATGGTAATGTGCCTTCGGTTTCCATAAAATTATATGATTTTTTTAGTAGCTGCACAATTGACGGCTTCTCAAGAAGGTTTCAACGCCGTGAGTGAGTGATTGGTCATGTTAAATTTTTATGGATTACTGCTGTAGTAAATAGAAACTGATCTGATCTTCATACGACGTGGTTCCAACACGCCATATGATCTCCAATAGCAGAATTACTGTTATCCAAACTCCTTTTCATACATTATTGTTCCATAGGAATTCCTACGGATGAAAGCGTCTAATATTGTAACAATGGTTTCACACTCTTAAATTATATGTCAGGCAGTGACACAAGCAAATATAGTCTGTGTTTAACATATGGGTAAAACTGCCTAATGCCCATAACATGGAGTGTCGCGGTTCACACATGGCTTGAGAATTATCATGACATTGTATGTTTTCTTAATAACAGTAGTTGGATTGTACACTTGGGACTCTCTAAACAGCTGGAGGGTGTACTCGGTAGCGTAGTTGGTTGGGGCACTATGCTACTACCCGGAAGGCTAAGGTTTCTAGTCCTGATGTGGTGATGTTTTCAATTTACCTAATACTTCCAGCCACACCATGGCCCTGGGTGAACTCAGCCTGTAAGCGAAATGGTGTTCGGCGCGTAAGGCTGACAACCTTACAGCCATCTGTGAGCTCATTGTCTAAATAATGTTGGATCCTCAAAGTCTCACAACTCTATGAGCCTTCAATGCCTGTTACAGGGATAGCTCAAAGACAGTTGGAGACACAGTCGAGTCTCCAGGATGGTGGACGTGACCTTAGTTTTGTTGATGACTGATGGATAAGAAGCGTTATTTAGGTCTGCTACTAGGGTAACGTGTTTCTTATCTAGTGCAAGGATCTGCTGCTTTGGATGGATTTGATTCCACTTCTGTCGACGTACTGCAGCTAACAAGAGTATAAGAAGTGTGACGTCTTGTATCTGGCACTGCTACGGCTGGCTGGTTGTCACTTTGCAGCAATTTCTTACTAACCGACTCTAATAGCTCCACGCTAATAACACTTCATTGAAGACTCCAATGAAATATGACGTGCTGCTTCATCACGAATCCGTTAGTCAAGCCTCGCTGAAACTGTCAAGAAGCAAAGAGTTTGTCCTGGTAATGCCGAAGAAGGCAAAAGTAAGCATATTATAGGCCTGCCTCAAGAAATATTCAACTTGGATATGAAGGACTACTAAAAACAAAAGAACAAGGAATACAAAATAGGTGAACAAAGTAAAAATAAAGAAAATAAAAAAGAAACTCCTACCAAAGTGAATTAATTCTGATTTGCATCCCGAAAGCAATGATTAATGACAGCAGTGTCCCTGTGCTTTCACAACGACAACATGAAGACGTCTGGCTGTATGAAACATTAATCTGAGGTGAGTGATAGATTTTATCATAGACTGCGACGGTACCCACTGGATAGGAGTCCGGGTAGTGATAAACATAAAATATAGTGTACCTGGTCCTGTCGGGGTTAGAACTCCCGTTCTTCAGCCTTAGCTAGTCGCCGTATTCCTTAAGCTATCCTGGATTATAACTGTCTATTAAAGTTGTTCTTGTGCTTAACTAATTAAGCATTACACCATGAAAACCTATAGGGGAGTGGATGTATAGATCCACATTTTCTTGCCCTCAGCACTAGCTGGAGATGAGTGGTCAGCTTCACGCCTCGGCCGGTTTATCCCCGGTACCCATTGTATAGGAGATTGGTTGGACCTCAGAGCCGGTCTGGACGATTGGAGAAGTGAAAATTCGTGATCCTACCGGGACTCGCACTCCAACCCCTTTGTAGTCCAGCCCGTAGCCAGTCGCTATACCGGCTACGCTATCCCGGCTCCTTATAACTGTCTATTACAACTAGACATAACTGTCTCTTCTACATACTTCTTCATTCATCGATAAAGGGGATGATACCTATTTTATTTTCCAGTATCGTGAGGCCTTAAAATACACAGATCCCCAGTAGAAAATAGTTTATAGCAATCGAGGTACTCCCAGCAGTGGTTATTAAGAATTATGCATTCTGGGGTATAGTGCACTGTAGTCCATTTGAAGTCAAGCGACGTTTCCGAGGAACATGAAGGGTGGAGAAATATAGAGGCGATGTGTTCCTACGAAATGTCGGTTTGCTTTCGACGGGCTACAAGACGCCACGTCCCAGAAATAATTTTGTTTCAGAAAAAAATTTGTAAGTTTTATCAATGTACTTCAACAAAAGTGAAATGACCATGACTTAAGCCANAAATACTTGGGTTTATAAAGTATCACTAAGAGACCAATGTAGTACAGAGGTTTGATGCTGTTATTTGTAACTTGTCATATGAGCATTACTTTCGGTTTTCTGTCACAAAGTAAATATTCTCTATTAAATAATATTGAACGATGATTGGATTTCTCCTACTTAACCTTTTAAAGCCTAGTGATTCTAATGATCGCAACTTTTAACTTATTAAAACTGTAAATTCTGCCCACAGTGTATATTTATGTTTTCCTTAGGTTCTCACGATAATGAACGACTTACCTCTGAAGACATTTGTGGCTAATAAGTAATGATTCCTGTAAGGTACGGAATACCTAATATTATTTAGAAGAAATTTCATCTTGAAGTAGTTAATGTATCAATAGGATTTGGTAATTCATAATTGTGTCCGTCTCTCTATTACAGTGGTTGACAAACTACGCTCCAGTTGAACATCACTATTTCGCAGCTGTTATGAAGTGATGGATGTCTTTTCAAATTTCCTACGGAAATTAAATTTGTGAACAAATTCTTTTTAATTTTCTTGAAATCTCTTGCACAAAAGCCGCCCGACAAACCAGGTTGCATCTAACTTATATGGTACAATTGTTTATTCATTGCCAATTGTTAATATTATTCTGTAAGCAGCTGTTTAGTAGTTCAAAAATTATCTCAAGAGGAAGCCCACAAGTAATTTATTACTCGGGTAGACAAATTGTTAAAGTTGGCACGATATTGCTGAACAAATTTTTGTATTATCAGTTCTGCATGTACGTTATATTATGGCCGCAAACACCCGATCACGATCAGCCCAGCAGCAGGCACACCTACACGCACGCACGCACGCACACACAAGTTCAGCATTGTGTTTTCAGAAGAAATGTGAGCGTAAGTTTAACAAGAAACAGTTGTCAACAACTCAAACACATCAGATGCTTTCTCAGACACTATATGTATATTACTTTGGTAAATATGGTACCCAAAACCAAGCGTCCTAGCTCAGACCACCAGTCCTTCATCACACTAAATGTGGTAAGTAATCTAATTTTAATTACTTATAATTTAGACTTCTTAATTGTTATTTAATAACTGTTATAATGATTATTATTGTTATTATTACTATTATTATTATACTGATGAACATAACGTAATATGATAAGGTATTTTCCGCTACTAATATTTTTAACTCTAATGATGGAATAAAATATTAAATTATTCACGGTATTCCACAAAGGGGAACATGTTGCCCAGGTGCTTTCCGAAATGAAAACGTTTCAAGACAAACTGTTTTATAGAAGAGTGGAGCATTTTCAGAAATAGAAATCTTACCAAATCAGAAGTGTTCGAGTGATGGTAAATTAATGTCTGTAAGATATAAACCTTATGACATCTTCTGCATCGTTAAGTCGTATATTCAATGTGAATTATTAGTAATATAAACCACGCCATCATTTCTGAGAGTGAAATACTTTCCTTACATCCAAACAATATTCCGGACTGTGGAGACTTCAATGCACGTATAGAAATGCTGGATGTATATATTTGAAAGTTTTATATTATTTTATGATAACTAGTGCGCACGAGTGCTCCACTCTGTTCGGAAAACTAATTCCGTGTTCCTGACAGATATATTGGTGAGGAGTTTCGTTGAAACCAGTCATAAACACTTTTTTATTTTCGTCATACGTTCCACTTTCTCCACACGATCTGAAAAGCCAAGAGTTATTTGCTGTACAATGATCACATTTAACTTGAAATCTCTAACTTTATACTCGAAACATGCAGATTGGCTGTTGCAGTAATTCTGAACCTTCATTCTTACTTCTGCTACATTGAATTGTGTCCATGAAAGAGGCACTATCCGTGGCATAGGAAGAAATTGATTATAAATATTGTCGCATATGAAGGGTTTGCGTGAGGAGTAATAATTGGATCTGGGTTTGATATTTGGGTTCATTGGCACTTCTTTACAATTACATCAATTATGACAGCTTATAATCAATGACTGTCTTACGAATGACTCTAGAATTCACGAATGAACTCTCTTTTATAATTTAGGGAGAACCGAATAGAGGCCACAACCTTGAACAATTAATTGTCATTGCGCCCGTTGAGGCGTGAATGTGTGTTTGCCAAACCGTTTCCTAGCGAATGGATTTCCGCCTCTGTTCATTGCTATTAAGGCTTTCAGGCGGTGCTTACCGAACCGTTGCCTATCAGTGGTTATATTCATCACAATATGAACGTATGAACAATTATAATTGATACCGCATTAGCGAGGAGAACGAAAGACCTAAGATATGTTGAATCTTGGACCACTCACATTCTAAAATTGCGGATTCTACTTTCTCTCGTATCATAGATACTTGGCGTTTGTATCTATGTGATTATGTTGTTTTCTGTATTTAGACGCCTTGTGATGAGCTGATCATCCATTTAAAGTGCAACATCAGAAGCCTAAATTATCACTGTATTCAGAATTATTTTTTCAACGCTACGGTGCCTAAATATTGAAAGAATGGAATACATCAGACCAAAAATCTCAAGTTCAAAATGTGTGACTTGTTGCACTACGACACTCAACACCGATTAACTTGCATGCGTTGGTCAGTATGTCGCAATAGATGAAAGTATTTTGATGATAAAGTAATTACGATCTAACCGAAAACTTTTCTGTAATGAACCTCGTTGGACATTATCTGTGGTCACTTTACATGATGAGCTAATTCGAGAGAGAGGCTACTCCAATACATTGACAAAACAAACACACAAACCGACCGAGCGACCACCTCTTGTCGGCGAAGACGGTGCCAACTTTAGTGGATAGAGAGTGTCGCATGGTCAGTGCAACGGTTCCCCCCTGCCGTTAATTTCGGTTTTCTAGACCGGAGCCGCTATTTCCTTGAAATCGCTCCTCAAATATCCTAACGAGTCTGAATGGACCCAGATCCAGACCCATTACTTCTCAGAAAATCTGGTAGAGCCGGGTAATCGAACCCGGACCTCTGCATCTGTAGCCAGGAATTCTGACCACTATACCACCGAGGCGGTCCCAATACACTGACAAGATATAAATATTACTTACAAACAAAATCAGCAGTATTAAAAAAATGCGTGCTACATTTTATGAGCATTTGTGTTCATTTCATTGTTGCTTTCCATATAATGATTATCATATTGATGTTTCTGAAGTGGTCTCATGTAGCCTATATGATGCAATATGCATTCTTTGTGTAAACAAATTTTCTTGGCTGAAAATATCCTGTATACCATCTTCACACAAACTTGTTTTCAATATACCGTATTTACGCATGTATAGGCCGCGTGCGTGTATAGGCCGCAGCACAATTTTCAGACAGAAATTATAGAAAAAATAATTTTCTTGGAATATTATTTCAGGAGTAGAAATTATTCCGAAATGAATATGATTAAACGAAGTGTGATTTCGAATATTTCGAATATAAGCCGCACCCCACTTTTCCTCTTGAATTTTTGGCAAAAAATGTGCGGCCTATACGTGCGTAAATACGGTAAATGGCGCCAGCAACGGGAGCAGGCCTGTACCGCCAATCCTTGGGGGCTGAATGATACAATCTAATGTAGAAACCACGTCACTCTCTTGAAAGAATGCTTAGAAGCATAAAAGATTATTTCCTGGATTTAATGGGGCAAATTCTTGCATTCTGGCTTAACGATATTTTATGTTTTCTGTGACTGTACAGAAATCTGAAGGAGCTCACTCGATATTAGACTGCGCTTTTCAACACAAACTTCTTGATATTGTCACGTTTATGGTGGTACGTGTGGCGAAATTGACGGGTTCTAGTTCTGATGATTGGATTTATTAGCACCTTGGTTACAACATTTTTTAAACACAATTAAATGCAGCGTTATCTCTGATTTACACACTTTCCAGTTCACCTTTGCAACGCACTAGGATTCTCTGTTTCCAATAGTCGTCTCCTAGCAACGGATTTCAATACAGAAACTAACACTTCAAATCATTATGAAGTCTTCTTGTCTCCTATGACGAATTTGCCATCGCTATCTTCGACCGAGAACCCAGAACTGTCCGACTGCATTCACTTCTCTTATAAACACCCTGCACTACTCTTTCAATCTCGTGTAAACTATAACAGATACTCGTTATATAACCATCACACAGACCACATACAAAACATCTTTAATTCTTAACATCTATTGTTGTAACGCACTCAACTGAAGTATTTTCACAGGTCGTTGCAGAGAAACGGCGATCCTTCTATTGTTTCCTTGCATGTATTCGATCGCGGGAAGTTTGCCGGTCCGTTACCTATCAACGACCTGGCCATTCACGTTATTAGAAAAGTAAGAAAATAGAAGCTGCTCCTATGTAGGGTAATAGAAATGTGTCCACATGTTCTTCAAAACAGTGTTCAGAATTATCTGAATTTGTACCACACTGCAGCAGATATCTAATAAAATTCTGAAAAGGCCAATTGCTATACGAGTCTGATCCAAGAAACGCCAAGGCGTCCTTTCAGTCATTATTTCCGCCTGACGGTTCGTTAGATATAAGAGGTTTTTTTATCTTCTTGGGGATTCCAGTTAGTTAGACGTCCAAACTTTTTGTGGCCTGGTAGAAAACCGGTATTTCATAACTCACCAAGAAGCTGCAGACACTTATAGATCTGACATGCGGTGTTGCGACATCATCTTACAGCCCTTCAGGTGTTAGGTTACTGGAGCATTCTTCCCTCCATCACCACCACCGTTATATCGCGTCCACATATGCGCTCACCTTACCTAATCGAGCATATTAGCGAAAGATATAAACACCTGACTCCTGTAATGAGTTTTTCTGACTATTTACTTCGGATTTCCTGCAACAATTTCAATGCAATTGAAATTAATGGCTTTCGCAGTCCTTATGTTTGCTTTTGCATGTTCCTGCTGTGACGGAACTATGTACATTTGCGCTATATTGAAAGCTGACGGCTGCTTCTTCTGTTTCATGTACACGCTATTCCATCTAAAGCAAACTTCTACTCATAAAATGGACACATGAGAAATGGACACAAAATTTTCGACAGGAACCTTAAAGGGAGTGAATCGAAAGCCGTGAGCTTGGAAAATGCAGCAATGCAGAAATGATCTCTAAGTAGTGAGGAGGTGACGACATAGACTGGAGTCAACTGACTCAGGACAAGATCAAGCAATGAATCTTATGCGCATATTATGGAAATATCTAGTTCCACAGAATGTGGCGAGTTTACTGACAAGATTGGAGACTATAAGCTCTTCAAAGACTCCGTTCTATAAAGTTTGTTGTTCAAAACAACAATAATCTCTGATTCATTACAAATATTCAATATCAACGCAAGGAAAAATGGGGTGGTATTGTTTTCTTTTCTACGAAAACATAATCTTTGAGTTTCAAGACACGTTATATTTCAACACTCCCTGATATATACACATATACAACTCGTACAACATAATATCTGCCAATAATTTCACTCAGCAACAAAATTCACACACCCTGTAGTTCAACGCTTATCTTAAAATCAAGAGATAAATCTACACACCGCGCAGCTGCGTTGTTGTTCCTCGTTTCAAACACAATGGCCTTAACAAAAACCTGCACACTTTTATACAAAGTGATATATTGGCTAATGTTCGTGTTCCCCTTCCATTCTTCAAAATACGATGGTATGTTTTCTAACAAAATAGTTAACGTATATTTAATACCGGTTTTATTTCAGATCGTGAAAGAATTTAAATGTCGAATAAATGCCTAAAATATTTATGGTCTCTGGAGAGGAAGGTTAAAACTTCAAAGTGTGCTTCAGCATCTTAGAGCTTCATAATCCGCATGTCAGCGCATGTAACACGATTGGCGGCTTGTTAACATCCAGGTAATGCGCATAAAACCTAATAATGTGATGACACTTCATTAGATTCTCGTATATGAAGTTAATTCTTATTTATATTCTCATTTTTTGTCTCTAACATTCACTGATCAACTTCTTTCCTTCCTTCTTCTTTCCTCCTTTTTGCCAAATTTTCCTTCCATTTTTAGTTTAATTCCCTTGTTTTGAAAAATTAAAGGAGCCTTATGAGGTCACCTCGGTGTATGCCTGTATGTCCATCTGTGTATCCGCCTATGTCTGTCTATATGTCTGTGTACATTCCCCTAATTTTTAGGCTTATGAAAACACTTTTCTTTCTCTCCGTATACCCACTCCAATTTTTGTTAAAAGGCTTATGAGATCACTCTAATGTCTGTACGTTTGTACGTCCCCCTATTTTTTTCGTTTTTTTGTGTTGTCTCTGTCATATTAAATAGGAGTTCACAATTATGTCTTCCCAGAACTACTTGTTCTTTCTTTCTTGCGAGGCTGTGATGACTTCTGAAGTTAAAAGTTTACAGTCCCGCATATAATTTTATACTCTGGCTGACTAAGGCTCTGTTCTATTTTTTATCACACTAATAGATGGAAACAACATTCGGCAAACAACAGATGATTAGCAGGAATCATTTTTCCTCTTTGGAGCTAGAGCCCTAATTTGGACCTTGGCCTACCTCCATGAAACTCTTCGTTTCACTTCCGTTTACTAGATCTTAGATATTCGGTAGGATTCCTTGGGCGGGTGATCTGCTCGTCGCAAGATCTCTACATATACACAAACACAGAAAAACACACTCAAACACTAAATATCCATGCCCTGAGTGGGATTCGAACTCACGATCCCAGCTTCCGAGCGAGCGAAGACAGTGCATGCCTTAGACTGCTCGGCTACCGTGACCGGCAGCAGGAATCATTACGGAGGAACATTATTTTATATAATCTCCTCTGTTTAAAATACAACCCATTGCTCATACTTTCGTCTTTCTTTAGGTATGATAATTCTTTGCAGTAACTATTCCAAACTAATTTCTAATCTGTAATAAACCAAAGATGTTCTTCCTTTAGAACTTAATCTCAAGACATAATTGTGACGTGAAATGTTCTCAATAATCGTAAGTAATGTGAATTTTGAGGTATTAACGAAGTTGTGTTTGTAATAGCAGAGAGAGAGAGAGAGCTCAAGTCACAATTCCTGATGTGTGCCAGTTCGAACTGCGGCGGAGGCGGACGAAACGTCCCTGCGGCTGATATATCCGTGAAGAACTTAGTGCAATAACGACCTAACGCGCTGGCACCTGTGTGCTTCTATTTGCAGCACAGAAATGGAGCAAGGTCTTTTCATTACATTTGATTTGTTCAAAGCATTGAAAGAAACTGCGTTCTCATTTTGCTTTGATCAGCAGAAGAGCTGTGTGATTTCATACTGCCTGCTGTTCCACCTCGTCTATCAACAACTTTTATTCTCTTTTTCTGTGGCTGCAACAGTTTCTCTGTTAGGTGTGTCCAACATCATGAACACTAGATAACATGTATGAAGCAGAGCAGCAAGCGCACTGCCTTAACTTACTGTTTAAATATTCATGCCTCAATCTATTTTCAAACGCAGTAGCAAAGCGGGGGCACCCCTACTTGGTGGCCTTCACAGAATTCAAATGCGGCTACGATTAAGGGACGAGAGTGATGAAGTTAAATGTCAAGATAAGAGCCGGAGGTGTACTGAGCTACCCTTCTCAGAATTAATTTGCGTATAATGTTTCCCTTTATCGCATTTGCACTACGCAAGTAAATCTTTATATTTATCAAAAGTTTAACTTCCTACAGCATTTATCCAGTCTAGGAACAGTAAATGTGTGATTGCTGTCTACAGGAGATTAACCGAGTTATCCTGCAAACTCATAAGTCGGAAGAAACGTGTCCTCTTTTATGTACAGATTAAACTTAAAATCCAGAATCGCTTGACAGTGAAGACAGTCTCTTTCTTTTAACTAACTCCACGGAAAGGCTTTCTTTAAAATAAGTAAATAAGTTTTCAGCAGAAGAGGCATACATGAGGAATTTGGCGGGAAAGCCAGAAGGATAGAGACCACTAGGAAGGCATAGATATTGGTGGAAAAATAATATTAAAACGTATCTTAAATGTGAGACCCTCAACGTCTCACAACCTTATGGGCCTTCAAGGCCTGTTACAGGCATAGCTTTACTTATCTTAAGGAGAGAGGATGAGATGGCATGGACTGGACCGATCTGGTTCAGGGCAGGGACCCGTGGATGGCTTTATTGAACACGATAATGAACCTTCGGGTTACATAAAATTTCGTGACTAGCTGATCGACCGGCGACTGCTCAAGTAGGGCTCAGCTCCATAGTGACATAATTACAGAAGTTTCTGGATTTCTGTTGAATTCGAAGTTTCGGTGAAGTATTCATAAAGTCCACTACTGGACTATATATTCAGATAGCTTAATACAGTCTACACTCTCACGCTGTACTTTCAAAATTAATACATAAAAGTAAAGAATTGGGAGATTAATATTATGAATATTAAGGATATATTATGCTTCGGTAATATAGTTGCATAATATTCATTCATCAATGGCTCTACAGCGCTTTGTTGGGCCCTGGTCTCTTCTTCAGTTTTTCAGTCTTTTTACGCAAATGTTAGGACCTCTTGGACAGGGGATCAGTCCGTCGTAAGGCTGCTACCTACACACAGGACAACACAAACACAGACATCCATGTCACAACGGAATTCGAACCCACGATCACAAGTTCGAGCGAACGAAGAGAGTTCATGCCTTAGATTGGACGGCCACTGTGATTGACATTTGCGTAATATTACGTACACAAAATTAGTAAAATGCAGAAATGAATAAGTGCTTTGAATCATATAAATATGAAACCTCATAGAAGAAAAAAAAATGGAGAATATTAACTTACTGCATGGAGCTGAGCATTTTTGAAAAGCCACCATTCGCTCAGGTTTTCAAGAATTTCCCAACATTTTATGGAATTCAAAAGATTATTACCGTGTTCACAAGAGCCCTCATTATTAACTCTATTACAATCAGTAAATTATTCACTTTTAGTAAGAGCATTTAATGATCGGTAGCTGTGTTTTCGTAATGCAGACAACAGAAATGAGAGTAATCTGGAATTTCAATTTTTTCAGGAACTCTAATTAAACGTGCCTAGGATAACAGAGAAATCCGAAAGTCTCTGTAGCTCCATAAGCCGGTGTGTGACACCAAATGACCCATACTTATTTAGAGTTTACCTGCTTAAAATAAAATACCACAAACTTAGCGATGTACGAATACATTTTATTTATCCTGTGAGTGCAGACGACCGGAGGGTGAAGTTGACAACTCATCTGTTACTTAGCAGAGATTGAGAACTCTCTTGACTTCCCATGTGAAGCTAAGTAAGAGAAGCTGATGCTCTCTCAGCTTACAACAACATTTACCTCTTTTTATAATACTTCAAATTTCGTTACTTTTTCACAAGCACCTGCCTTATCTACGCACTTGCAACACTTACAGTAAGATCTCGCTTAAGTTTCTAGGCCTCACAAATGGTCTTCTCATTTAAAATTTACCGAATAAAATTTGTACTTCTTATCTTCCCATTGTTGCTACAGATCTAGATCATCTGATCAACAAAGATTTTACTACTTTAATGATATATGATGACTATAAATCATAATAATCGTTATAATATTCCTTCATTATTCTGTTATTCTTCTCTTAGTCGACAGCGTTAGCTTTAGAAGCAGGAATAACTTTGTCTTTGCTTTTAGAGTCGAGCGTGACGCGTTACTCGTATTTCATTTATTCCGTAACGGTTATTTTGAACTTCCTAGGAACGAATTTGTGAGGTATCCGGTTTCCATAATACAGAACTAATGGTGTGTGAAAGTGAGCTAGGTTGCAGAGAGACAAAAAAGAAAACACTGAACATAGAGGATTTGTTCTCAACGAATTCTTGTCATTGCCTTTACTTTTGTTCAAAGATAATAATTTTCAAACCTGTTCAAAATTAGACTCGGGATGGCTCGACCTACTTTCGTAATCTCATACTTCAAACATTACTGTTTTCTCTAGGTATAAGGGCAGACGTAGCATGAAGTTGTATATTCGTTTCTTATTTAATGATGCTCAATCTTACATCTATGTTGAATCGTGCACTGTTGTAATCCAAAGCCTTGTTTAATTGCCACAATACAGTAAATTACAACACAGGTTCGTGAAATTAGTTTCAATTCATCATTGCCCAAAGTATTTCAATATTTGCGTCATCCTCAGGGGTAAATAATTACGAATACAAAATAAAGTAACTTGTCGAAATTTTTATTGATCATATATATTTATTAATTTTCATGAAGAAGTCTTACATATTAAATAAATTTACACATATGAAAACAATTATCAGTTTAAAAATTTTCACGAATTCATATTTCAATTGACTTCACTGTGTTCGTAGATCAATGTTCGGTCAGTTAATAAAATTATGGGCATTTGTATAACTGGCAATCAATAAAGAAATCGCTTAGGACCTTGACGATATAGTTTTGATTTCTGGTGGATTAAAAAACCTTATCTACTTTACAAGGTCAAACAAGTTCTAGGGCCACCCTAGCCTCCTAACCAATGGACACCCAGTGATTCTTTTCAGATTTACAGGGAAGCTCATAAATTTGGTTATCACATGGATAATTCTTTACTTTTAAGCTTCTACAGGCGGAAGAAGCATATAACCAATCATCTTCAACTACTTTCAACGTTAAAAACGAGGAAAGATTTAGGTCTACTCACGCATACGTCGTTTTGTCGCTTTGCATAGGGACATGCAAAGAATTAATTCTATATAATGATGAATCTGAAGTTTTGGGGAAAGAATTGCCAGCGTCATGTCACCGGAAAGTACCGAACGAAACTAAAAATCTTTGGTGTACTAGACGGGGGTTCTAAGCCAGAAAACTTCGAATGTAATTTGCCATGAGAATGAAGTGATCGTGTACTACAATCCCATCATCGGTTCTTAATTAACTGCCAGAGCAACTGTGGAAGCAGAAGTTTTATCTTCTGCCACTACAAAAGTTAGTTAATGGGCCCCCCGCCTGTGGCACTTCAATAGACTTCATTTTGTTCCCACGTTTATTTTCGTGCCTTTTTCGATATTACGTCGCGACCTGCATATAGTTTCGAGAATTTAATTTCTGAAATTTTCTCTTTATAAGCTTACACAAAGGAGGTTTCTTACGCAAAGTTCTCATCAAATATTTATCAGTTAACTCTACTCGTGGGAATCTTTCGAGGAGTCCTTCTTTCTGGAATTTCTGTGAAGGCGTTATATTCATTCTTCAGTAATCTGTCAGACGACAGGTCCACAGTCTCTTCCAAAACAGTTCCTCCACTTAATGCGATCTAGAGCTTACTCCACTGCAATTCTATGCCGAAGGACAATTCAAGCGATTCTGAAGTCAACAGCTAACAAATCTATAGTTCTTAAATGGATCGTAAACAGATTGGATGTGAGGTTGTGCACTCATTCTTATTTTCTCAGGATAAAGACCACTGGCGGCCTCATCTGCATATTGTGGTTGCATAAAATGCAGAAATTTTGTGACCATTTAGATAATTATAACTTTATCATTAAATTGTTGTTCATTATCGGAACATACTTTTATGTCAATCATACAACATTTCGGACGCCAACATTATCTATAACTTCATTAGATATGTAGAAGATAGATTTATCCGTCTTGTTTAAGCACGAAGGCATAAAGAAGCATGGGAGAGTTGGGATCTAGTAACTCTTAATTTCATCTCTAGATGGAGTGTAATCTGGTTTACGCTTAGGTCGATGTAACCAAGAATGTTGAACCTCTTGCATCCATATCTGAGAGGCTAGATCGGCCCGATAGCCAGTCTGCACGTTAACAGCGAAACAGGGGAAAAAAGTATGGCTGTCTCTAAAGAAACTGAATCAAATCAAGGACGATGATATGGGCAGGGCATGTAGCAAGATTGGGGGAGAGGAGCAATGCACATAGGATTTCTGTGGGGAAGCCGGAAGGAAGGAGACCATTGAGAAGAAAAAGGCGTAGGTGGATAGACAACATTATAATAGATCTGGATATGGTGGAATGGTATGGACTGGATTGATCTGGCTCATGATTGGGACGGCTGGAAGGTTCTTGTGAACACGGTAATAAACCTTTGGGTTCCATAGAATGCTGGGAAGTTCTTGAGTAGCTGCACAAAAGGCAGTTTCTCAAAAAGGTCTGGACTCCATGAGTGAGTGAAGAAGGAAACTGAACCCCCGTCGTCTACTTTGGAGCCGAACACAAATAAGTGCATAAATAAATACAAAAGTAAAGCCTGGGTAACGGAAGGAGAGTGGAGGAGCATCCTGGCGTCTCGCTCTATTTCACCGCGGCATGATCACCCTCCTGCACTCCTCTCAAGGTGCCACGTCAGACGTGACTTGAATACCTGATACGAGCACCTTGCGGTAACCTCGTGCACCTCCCTGTACGATTGCTGGTATCCCCGTTGCAGCAACTGCGTCATCGTCCTTATGCAGTATGTGTACATCCGTTAGGCTTCCTTGTGTTTTGAATTATTTACGCTCCTCTTTACAAAAATAGCTTTATCATAAAATTTCTTTTGTAATCACCTGAAGCAGCATTAATTGCATCAGTTGTTAATACGGGTATAAATGTAAATTTCTACTGTTGTTATTCCAGCAAAAAAACTTAAAATTTATGAGCTAAAAGCCATAAAATTATGTAAAAACCTTCCGCCAGTGTATGCAGGATATTCTCCCATTCAGAAGCATTGTCATTAGAGAGATACAAGTACAGTCCCATACATGATAGAAGTTTGTTCTTGAGATCGATATAAAGCTCTCACTTTTAAACACTTCCGAGGTTCGCTTAGTGGGGGTGGAGTCCAGCTGGGTTCACTAGGCACGGTGGCCACTGATTGGCCTATAATACCTGCCCCGGGTGATTATGATGATGAAGAATTTGGTGGAATGAAAATTGACAGAGGAAACCCGACCCAGCGCCACATTGTCCACCACAAATCCCACTTGACCAGACCTGGGATCGAACCCTGTCCGCCGCGGTAGGAAGCCAGCAACTAACCGCTTGAGCTATGGCGCGGCCTCACTTCCGAGCTTAGTTCCAGTTTCTACTCGGCAGCAATGTTGTCTCCATTTGTAAGGTCACAGCTTGCTACGGAATGAAGATGCTTAGTTTGTGTGAGCTATCTGTGCAGTGTTGCTTTCAAATCCTCATCATCACCCTTAATCGTATGTGATAATGGTCCGTGCATTTTATTGGAACACTAATTTCATGCAACTTCTATGTGTGTATGTATGCATACAATTCTTTCTTGCAACATAATGGCATAACTATTAAATATATGAATTTTTATCATATTTTACCTATCCCGCCTCTCAATTACAACGTTGATTTATTGTAGAATTATTTTTGTCACTGTTATTATTATTATTATTATTATTATTATTATTATTATTATTATTATTGTATGTATATTATACTTTACTCGACCCATAATGGCATTAACAATTTCAAATATAATTATTTTATTTGTCTCACCTGTTAATAATAACTTTGATCTTTCGCGGAATTATTAGTATATACGATGGGGTACCCAAAAGAAACCGAACTATTTTTTTTTTTTGTGGGCAGAGCTTTTGTAGTACCGCGTTTTGCCGCTATGAGCGCATAGAGCTAACATTCCTGAGTCGATAAGCCGACTACCGTTGCTTCAGAAGGTAAGGACTAGTTTCGGCAGAGTTTATAGTGACAACTGTTTTGTGTGATCGTCGTTTTTGCAATGGCCCGAACACATGAAAATGTTGAAAAAATTCGTGAAATCATCAAGGAAGATCGACGACGGACCATTGAAGAAATTGTGGAGCTGTCGGGAGTGACTTGGAGCTCAGTTCAGCGAATTTTGACAGAAGATTTGGGAATGAAAAGGGTGGCTGCGAAATTCGTGCCACGACTGCTGACTGCTGAACAAAAACAAGGTCGCGTGGAAGCATGCTGTGCTTTGAAAGAAGAGTCCCGAAATGATCAAAACTTTTTTTCAGCGTTTTGCTGATGTTGCTGAGGTGAAGGAAAAAAACGACGGAGGCGCTGTCAAGCATCTCAAAAGATGAATTTAGACAATGTTTTGAAAAATGGAATAAAAGACTAGACAAGTGTATTAGTGTAAGTGGAGAGTACTTTGAAGGGGATTGAAGGTTTGTGCTTAAAATTTGAATAAATAAGTTTAAAAAAAATAAGTTCGGTTTCTTTCGGGTACCCCCTCGTACTATAAACTGCCTTATTTTATATTTTATTCTTACTATGTACTGGTACTAACTTCGTAATTGGCCTCTGGGATGTTAAATTTACAGGTAAATGAATGAGATTTTAATAAAATTTGTATTCCATAATATAATAAAAGCTAATATATCCTTGGAAAATATGTGAAAATTAAAATATTTCAACAGAAAAAAAAATTAATTTAAAATCAAACTTATAGAAGAGATTGAATTAGGAAAATACTCGCTTCTATTCAGTTCACACTGTTTTTTGTTCCTATATCATATATAAATAATAAATAATGAATTATTCAAATACAGAAACGACTTCTTAAATTTGCAAGAATTTGACATGTAACGTCTCTTCTGGAGGGAAAAAGAAACAGTACTGAATGCGAAGCATTGTAATCGGCAGAGAATTATTTTTCACAAAATATCATTACTTTGATAAAATCAAGGAGGATGAGATGGACACTACATGTTGCATACGTGGGAACTGAAAATTTTACACGAGACATTAGTCGAAAAATTTGGAGGTAAAATACAACTTATGAGACTTATGAGCAGATTTGACGATAATAATAAAATGGTTTATAAAACAAAATATATTACAGAATTTTCAACTGGATTCGTATGGCTCATGATTGGGGTTAGTTATATGTCCTTTACAATGATGTAAAAGTCTTTGCGTTCCATAAAATGAAAGGAATCCTTTACCTAGTAGGCGCTTATCGAATTATCGAGGAATACTTTAATATTACGCACATTATCTCTGTTTGTAGCTGTTCTAGTATGTCTCAATTCTGATTTCTAACCCTGTCAGTGATCTAATAAATTCATATATTTGTCAAAATAAAAATAAATAAATAAATATTAACGTATAACGGTTTTAATGAAATAATCTTCACTGACACAAATCATAGTCAGCTGACGCAGAATGTAAGAAAGCAGAGATCTTCTTCCAAGAATACTAATTCATTTCAGTTCTTTATTTAATGAAGCTGCTGGTATCGAGCTTATGTACTGTGTTAATACTGGAAGAAATAATGAATGGGGAGCAGTTGGTTGAATGAATATTGACAGGACAAACGGAAGTATGCAGAGAAAATTCGCCAGTGCAACTATGTCCACCATAATTCCAACATGACTTGACCTGGGATCGAAACATTAGATTTGCAGCTTCAGCACTGCCTATTGACGCTCTGGGACAATCCCAGTATTCACTGGGTTAAGGGCTAGGTGTTGTAAATGCTGAAGCGACGAGAACAATACCAGTATGAATGCCGGTAGTTGAGAATATGAATTCCAAAAAAAGCACAGTTTTAATTGGACCGACAGATCTACTTATTCTGACAATCTACGTGCAGATGAGTATGCTAATTATAATACTATTTTTTCCCCAGTATGCTTACGGCTCCAAAGGACATAACTAGAACGATATGAAAAACGATAAAATACAAGGAGGTTATAAACTGCAAATAAATTTGCTGGCTGCAAGATTAACCGTTATATTTGTGCCTTAACGGTCTACACTTCCTTAATGCACAAGAAGTTGTGAGGCACACGTATAATAAGCGACAAGGCTCTCCTGCAGACTCAAGGTCGAACCGAATTCCCTTCAGTCAATACACCGTTCAAGCAGACGATGGCAATGTGCTTTAGATGTATTCGGAACACATTTATTTCTATTCTTTGCCAGAGAACCGGTTACCATGATTTGGCTCTTCCCTACTTTCTTCAGTCATGAGAGACTGAAGGGCCATAATTTCAAACAGGCCACATCTCCTCTAGTTTATAACTCATCACAATCCCAAGGCGTCTGAGGCTACGTTATCTCTACACATCACATGACCTATTTAAGGACGCTGCAAACTGATTAATCCAGCACCGCGATGAAGTAATCTTCTTCAGAATGTGGTTGTCCCTCAGTTGACTAAGAACTATCTCGCATTGTTGGATGTGGACCTACACTGCTGCGTTAAAGAAAGCCTCCCGCTGGAACTGATAAGCCTGAATTCATCATAGACCCCCCCCCGTTCTAGTTCCACAAATTTCGAAAATTATTTTCCCCCACATCCATGCATACTTCTTCTCAAAAATTATTTTACCTCAGATTTTGTCTGAAATTTTACATGCATTTATAATTTGCTTCATGAATGCTACAAGTTAATTCATCTCATTGTAAAAGTATTACAACATTAATACTAAAAACCACGTTTCTAAATCTCATTTTCTTTCACCTTTATGGTAGAGAAATACGAATTATTCATATGATCTTATTACATTCTTGAAATTCTAAGTTAACATAAGTGCTCCCTTCCCGTAGCTACTTTAATCCAATCCATGTCATCATACCCAAGTGTTATAAAATGTGTGTTAATGCCTTCACCTTCCAATGTACGCCTAGGTCTTTTTAAACTAACCTTCCTTCACGTTTTCAGATTTCTGTTCTGTACATATTTCTCACGTACCTCGTGTTTGTGGGAAACGTGTCACTATAGGAGGCTTCTGGAGCAGGATAAATTCCGCTAGTGGATTTGAGGGGGGGGGCAAACGGTAGCGTATTTGGTTGAAGCACTATTCTACAAGCCGGACGGTCGCGGGATTCAATCCCGATGAGGTCACTGGATTTTTTTTTCAGTTTACCTAATCCTTCCAGGCGCACTTTGGCCCTGGGGTCGACTCAGCCTCTAACAGAAGTGAGTACTAGGAATCCTCCTGAGGGGTAAAAGGCGGCCGGCTCGTAAGCCTGACAACCTTACCGCCATCTATGAACCGATATTCTAGAAAATGTGGGAATCTCGACACCTTACAACCCTATGGGCCTCCACGGCCTGTTCTTTTAGTGGACTTCAGGTATTCATAGACCTAAAATAGGAGAAAGTCGCCTGTGTTTGTGAAGGACCGGGAATTTTTTCAGACAAAATGAGGCAGTTATACATTTATTTGTGTGTTCACTTTGCTCTGTATAGCTAGTGGGCATGCTATTTAACGATGCCTCGCCAACTGCAGAAGTTAGCCCACATATTGAGAAATGAGGTACGACAATTAGATCTATAATATATTGAAGGATGGCAGAAAAACAACTTTATCTTAATTCAGGACAGTTCGAGATTGGAACCCGGTATATTCAGAATACAAGTCAGACGAGTTGGTCATTTGATCTAGCCTGGTCTGCTCTTCAGCGCGTAGGAGAGTTAAATTGTAGGGCAGCCTGCGTAGTTAAATTCTGCAACATAATCATCATGCATTTACTGTCTAGCTTAATTCCAGACCGAATACTGGGCCTAGAAATCGGCTCCATGGACCCGGTCCTCCTTCAGAAGCTGATCGTCACTCATCTTGTTTGGAGATAGTATTCCGGAAAACAGATTAACATCGGTTAAACGTTTCAACCATGTCGCTCAAAGCAGTTATCAAGTACATTTCCGAAATTAGCTTCATCTAGGTCAGTACCGATTCACTTATAGGCTGAAATAATTTACAATTAATACATTATTCGGTAAAGGTAAATCTACCGTGAAGGTCCATAGGTTTGTGAGACATCGAGACTCTCACATTTTCTAGACAATCGGCTCACAGATGGCGGTGATTTTGCCAGACTTACAAACCGGCCGCCCCTTACCCCCAAAGAATATTCCTGGTACTCATTTCTGTTAGACTCTGAGTTGACCCCTGGGTCATAGTGCTGCTGGAAGGATTAGGTCAATTGAAAAAATCCACCTCATCGGGACTCGAATCCGCGATCGCCCGGCTCGTAGCATATTGCCTTGACCAACTTTGCTTTCGCGTGCACCAATATATCATTAATAACGGAAAAAAATAAAAGAGATGAAAATAAAAGCTAATTTCTTATTTTTTTTTCTGACGCAACTGTAACACGATGACTATAAATTTATCGGACATAGTTTTCAATACCTGCCTGTTTTTCTTCAATCGTGGGCCAGAGTGAGGCCAGCTCTGACAGAAGGAACCTTCGGATTATGTGACGGAAACAGAAACAGTTTTTTTGCACATTGTGTTTTAAAGAAAACAAAACGATGAACAAGGTGCTAGAAATTGCTACGAAAAGTTTTTCAAAAGTATGTCAGAACTAAAATACTCTCTTCAAAACAATGACTTGCATAAAAATCCACACGATCTACAACAAATTTTCCTAATTTAGGAGCGGCCTGGTTGTATTCATCTTTGTTTTATTGTAAATGTAGAGCTGATCTCACTGGACATGAAACTTAGGCGCATGCGCAGACATAAGTGTACATCTGGTGCAGTAATTTTGAAGTAACTTGTACAAGGGTTTGTGACCGGGATTGCATTTCCGGCATGGGTATGAGGGGGGGATTCTTCCAGACTGGCCCTGGAAACAAGCCAGCCTCCTAAAGGATAATGAGGTAATGCGTTTGGAGCGTAAAATTGACCACCAACTTAAATCTAATACCGAAGTTAATAATACGTCGGTCTTTGTCTCCAGTCCCTTATAGGACTCCACTGCATAGTTTTTAATCACATGGACGACTTTCTTCACCTCTTACTTTTGACACAGTGCTCCATTTAGAAGAGTACATAAAAAGACTCAACGAACCTTAAGGGACTGTCAAAACACGAATTCTTCAAGCACCGAAACAGGTGGATGGAAAGAGCAAAATGAGACCAGAAATGAAACCTGTGACGGCGGGTCCAGACTGGTGAAGGGATAGCGCGTCTTGGGATTCTGTCTACTCTTGTCCCGTTACGCAGCTTCTCAGCTGATCGCCGTTAGAGCTGAACAGCCTAACTGTCTTGCTTCAGACACGAACAAGGTTTCACGCGTCCTTCGCAGAAGTGCGCAAAGTAGATGTAAAACGAGGGGGGTTGTATTTATCCTTTCGTCTTGTCTCCTGTTTCAACTTCCAAACTACTTGGTGCATTGGTACTAAATTGATATTCCCTCCTTGCATAAATGTATAAAGATTAAGATACATAAAACTACAAATTGTACCTTCTGTTCTGTAAGCATATGAAACACTGGACACTATTCTAATAATAATAGATCTCGCGTTGAAGGTATTTCAGAAAAACGTGCTGAAGAGAATATTTTGTTCTAAGAGGGAAGGAATAAAAGAAGAATTAAAAAAATACGTAAAGTTGGTTAAAAACTTTGCACAATTCCCAAAATACGACTAATATTAAGAGAATTAAATCCAGGAAGAGGTAAGCGAGCACAAAGAACGTAAAAAGAAAGTGAGGAATTCATACGAAGTTTAGTTATGGTCATATGTAAGGAATAATGCAATTCCTGGACCCCAGTGTAGATGACAGGATAATACTAAAATGCCCTGAAAGGAAAATATTTGAGCGTGTGAACTGGGTATAACTGGGTCAGGACATGGCAAAATGTCAGGAACTTGTGAACACGATAAAGAACCCTCAAGTTCTAAAAAGTCTTTGAAATTTTCAATCAGATGATCAACCATCAACTTATCAAAAACGAGTCTTTTCCGTGACTTCTGGTATAGAACTTAAATTTCAACTCATAATTGAAATTTGTGAAAGCAGCAAGCCTTTCATGGCTGTGATTAAATTCATTTTAAAGGAAAGACCCGCTCGGTATTCAGCTAAAATTTTCTACGGAATAAGGGAAATGAAATAACAACCATAAATGAGGCGAAAGAAATGTTCCCGGTTTTGAAATAAAAGTAGATACCGCTACGAATTTCCTTTCACGCAGTACAAAGTTAAACTAATGCCCTTGCTCACACGCTTGTCGCGTGACTTCTAACAATTATTTCTTGACTGTATGGGGACAGCTATCCGACCAGCGTTTACTCAGTACCTACAAGAGTCACCTAAATAAGGCATGATTTAACAGAAAGACACAAGTCTCATTCTACTTAATCAATAACATACAAGCTCACAGTTACCTAATGGCATTACTAATCATGGTATATAGTGGAATATAAAAACAATTATTTTACAATGAAATAAAAATAGACAAAACTGTCAGAATTAATTTCTTAAGGTTATACATGTTTAGAGCTTGACAAGGCATCATCAGATGGATTCAAAATAAATGAACATAGAGATTGAATTGCAAGTTAATGTTAAAATGAATTTCTATAATATGGTACTGGGCTGTACAAAAGAATCAGGCACAAAAAATTTAAAAACTTGAATCCAAATTCTTGCGCTCAATTAATAAAAAAACTTGGTTTTCTTCAAATTTACTATCCACAATGATATTCAAATCCCATTTGTCATACAAGAAATAGATTGTCAACACTCTACCACCAAAGCATACTAGGACACAATAACAGACGAGTTGTAGGGATTAGCAACACACCAAACGTAAGAAGATTGAGGAAACGGTGGCGTCTGACCTACCACAACCCACGGATTGAGAAAGCTAAACCCATTATAATACCGCTACAGGCCTGTCAGTATCATCAGTGGATGACTTCTCTACTCAAGACACCTACTCAGAACAAATTTACTTATTACTCCATATTATAGAGAGTAGATTTTAAATATGCTGTTAATTAAGTAAATAATAAAAAAACGTTTTCTAAAATGTTTTGCTGCTCCGTCAGATTTGCATTTATGGTGCAGAAAGCAAACAAACGTCATACAAATAAATATGCATACATTTATATGCGGTAGCTACGTAAAATGAACTAATCAGGGTAAGAATACCTAATGTTAACGTTTCATAAAGATTCCACGGCTGCCCATAAGTTACAAGCAAAGGTAGGAAACCAGTTTTCTCTACTTAAGACATGGCATGAGTGACAGTACATTTTACTTGTATATAATTATGCCCCCCCCCCATTTCTCAAGCGTAGGGAAGACGAGAACAAAACACCAATCGCTGATAAAATTTAAGTATTCTTCTAAATATTTCAAGTTAAATAAAGTTAAGTAAAAATCTAGTAATGAAAACTTAAGCTGAGTGGAGGTAGAGATCCACGAATTTATAATCTCGGCAACAGACAGTCATCTTCAAGTACCTCGTAACCTCCTGGTTAAGAAGTCATTAAATATATTACGAAATTTCCTCTTTAATAAAGACATGAACAAATGCTTCAGACCTGTAAAAGGCATCAATTTATATTAGGATGGGAAACTAAGTGTGCGATGAAGTAGCTGGTTGAGGCTCTATACTATAAGCCGGTAGGTCGTGGGTTCGATTCTGGATTTTTCAATTTACCTAATCCTTCCACCCGCACTATGGCCCTGGGGCAGACTCAGCCTCTAACAGAAATGAGTACTAGGAATCTTCCTGGGCGACCGGCGCGAAAGATTGACAACTTGACGGCACAGTTTTGAACCGATTTCCTGTAAAATATGGGGGTCTTGACGTCTCACAAACCTATGGGCCTCCACAGCATGTTACAGGCATAGCTTTGGGGGAAAAAAGTTAAGAGTGCAGATGAAATTCTAAGAAGCGAACATGAAAGCAATCTTCAATTATATTTGTGGCGTGTTGAATGGACTATTCTTCGAATTTCAGTTTAAGAGGAAAGTGAAGTTCACCCCATTCTTTTGCGATTGACTGGCTGACGGCAGTAGCTTTTGAGCAAATCAACGGATTTTGGGAAACCTGTATGAATAGCAGCCACCACAGATAACACAACTTTGTGATTTTTAGCTTCCTACAATGAACAGTACCAGACGTTGGCCTTGGAAACTTGTAAGGTTGAAGCAGCACCTTTGTTGTGTCCTCAAATTTTCTGTGAAATAAATTTTAGAATCTTCCATATTGTGTTAACTCCTGTTAAGGCAGTTACTTTGTAGACTGTTACTGCAACATGGCAGTCGTGGGATGTTTGTATTCAGCTTTAAGATGTACGAACGTATTCGATGTATTCTATACAACTAATGTGAATAGATAATTTTTGTAAAAATAAATAAGAGACATAAACCTATCTAACAATCTATATGAAATATTTTGGTAGGCTTAACTTTCTTATCATAAAGGGCTTCGCATTTTCACACAGTTTCATGAAATTTCATATTGGTATAATATATATACCATAGAGTTAAATGAGAAAGCTTGGAATGTGTTCTAACTCGGTATCTATGAGTGTGCCCAGTTACATTATATATTCTTTAGGATTACGTAGATGAACATGCATAGACAATGTATTTTGTCTTATGCTTCTACTGGCATTTAGGATGCTATATATTTTTCCAGTGTATTCGATCTGAAATCTTACCCTAAGTGCACAAGTCATAGGATCATAACAACATTATTTCTCGACTGAAAACAAATCAAAGTAAGAAGAAAGCAGTCTTCTGGGATTTGGCACCGTGTATATGTGGTGTTAACCGACGTTTCGGAGGAACGTATCGCCTCCATCTTCAGGGTAGAAGCGAAGAGACCGTGAGAACCGGTAAAAGCTGCGGATTTCTTATATTTTTCTTTCTACCCTAAAGATGGAGGCGATACTTTCCTCCAAAACGTCGGTTAACACCACATATACACGGTGTCAAATTCCAGAAGACTGCTTTCTTCATAGTCACCGCCATGAAAGCCTCAAATCTTACAAATCAAAGTAAAATTAACCTCTCAATCAGTACGGCGTCTGCAACCTTCATTTGTCGATCCCTTCCGAGTTTTTTTAACAATAATTTGTACTCAACAATTTTAGAACCAATTTATTCATCCCTTCGAAAATGTGATTTTACTACCTCACCTAGGTCTAATCATGCTTGTAATAATAATTGACTTTCAAAATTCAAATTAAACACGAATTTCACGTAAAGTTGTCTTCCACGATATACCGCTAGTCCAGCATTCCTTTCTTGAACTGTACGAGTATATGAGTCAGGAAAGTACGTGTATCATACTTCTATAAACTGTTGAGAGACGAGATACGATTACATGCCTAACCGATACACTCTTGGCGGACATTCCAACCCAGTATTCCAGTAAAGACGCTTATGTTCCTAAATCAGAGTATATTCAATCCGCTAATCCTAATGATGGAAAACATTTTATAAATCACATTCTGGTCAATCAATCAATTAAAGAGTGTTACTGAATTATACCGTTATTAAACAGCAATTATAAAAACGTTCATAGAAGAATTTTATTTAAGTTCATGCTGTAATAGTGCCATGAAAACCAGTGTGAGGAAACTTGAGTCGTGACTCCAAGCCAGGAAACATGAGATTCATGCAGATCCATGACGAAGGAATGGCATGGATGTGGAACGGTGTATGAAGCTACAGTGCCCATAAATAAACGGAAACAACAAGCACATGTCTTTCTGTAAATCACCAGAATGAAGGTGATTTTTGTACTGAAGTGATTAAGTGTTCACAGGTTCCATAAAGATTCAGAAGCTTACTGCATCGCTTTGGAATCCCTCAGTATCTGTTGCTAAGTTCGGAAAGCTGTTAACATTCCCACGCTGTACGACTTAAACAATTTCATGGTGAAATAATTTCAAACACTGAACACTGCAAGAACACGTTATGCAAAGAGAAATTCTGTTTATTTCATATTTAAATACTTACTGAAATGAATGAGACGCAAATGAGAAAAGAATTTTAAACGAGTGCGTTTGAAGGATGCCGTCTTCTGGGATGTGACATCGTGTAGATTTTGTGTGAACCGACTCTTCGGAGGAACGTATCGCCTGAGTCTTCAGGGTAGAAAAATCCGCGAGCGAGGAACCAGCGTGAGCAGGTGGCTGCAGCTGGTTCCAAGTTCGCGGAATTTCTATCCTGAAGATGGAGGCGTTATGTTCCTCCGAAACGTCGGTTTACACAATATATATACACGGCGCCACATCCAAGAAGACGGCATTCTTCATAGTCACAGTCGTCAAAACTTCAAATCTTAAACATTGCGTTTCTTTCGATATGAGTTTTGTACCTCTTCCTTTTCGAACTGCCGACAAAACTTTTTTATACATTTATTACTTTTCCCACGCCTACTTACTTCATAGCCAGTCCGTGTTACAGCCCTTCATTTTATTATTCTAATAACACACAGTCGAGAATATAAATTGTGAACTTTCTCTTTACGCAAGTCTCTTTCTTCTTTGTTTTCCACAAATTCTCTTCAAGATTTACTCCGAAAACACCGTCCATCTACCTCCCCCCTTAACTTCCCCAAATGATATATTTTTTTTTTCCTTGGCACTACAGCCCCAGTGGGCCTAAGCCTACCTCCATGAACTTCTTCGGATGTATTATTTAGTGATATATATTCTGTGTTCAGTAATTATATTCTAACGAACTTAAATACGAGTAAATATTAAGTCAGGCAAGTCGCCCATTTCACCCAGCTGGTTAAGGGCTTGACCATTTTATTTTATTGTGTGGTAACGTCTCTTAATCTTCTTTTCTGTTTCTGCTTAAATTCTGTGTTCTGATCAAAACTTAACGTCATGCACTTATATTTATGCAAGGCCAATGAAAAATATAATGCTCAGTTTAAAATATTTGACCACGAGACCGCAAGTAACGCAAATGCTACAGAACCGCCTTGTTTCCACGTGTGACAGAAAAATTCATCAAATTGTGTGTGGTGTTACAGAAAATGCAATCATTTTCTTTAGTGTCCTGTTCGATAAGGAAATGATGGTTGAGTTTGTATGGTAGGTCAGTCAACTCTGTACATTCAACAATTTAATTTGACGCTTTGTCCTTATCTGACATCGTCGTTAAGCATACACATAATTTGAAGAAAGCAGTCTTCTAGAATGTGGTGTTAACCGACGTTTCGAATTAACGTATCGCCTCCATCTTCAGATTAGGAGGAAAAATAAGAAAATCCGTAAGCGAAGTGAGTGTGTGAACCGGTGCAAGCAGACTGCTTTCTTTATAGTGACAGCCGTGAAACCTCAAATCTTATATACATAATTTGATTCCTATTTCGAAGTTTATTTCGGTGGTGAATGGGCGCTATGAAGAAGGCGACTCTCTTTACAGGAAGGTAATTCCGAGTCACAGTCTAGTCTCTGTACTCATTACCTCTAAGTATAAAAACAGAAAAGAAAAAACACCGTAACAGAACGTAAGATAACTCAAATTCCTACTTATAAGATCGAAAGGTTTCTGATGATAGTAAATTTTCCCCCCCCTTGGCACTACAGTCCCAGGAGGCCTAGGCCTACCTCCATGAACTTCTACATTCACTTCGGTTTTTCTAGGTCTTACACGTTCGATAGGACTCCTTGGGCGGGTGATCAGCTCGTCGCAAGACCTCTACCTGTACACAAACACAGAAAAACACACACACACAAACTAACATCCATGACCTGAGTGGGATTCAAACCCACGATCCTGGTTTCCAAGCGAGCGAAGACAGTACATGCCTTAGACCGCTCGGCTACCGTGACCGGCGACGCTGGTACATTAGCACAAATATTGTGTGTCTGGACGTTATCCATTGTCCTGTCTTCATCCAAATATTTTAAAACACAGAGTTTCGGGGGATGGATTCTGTCTCTGGAAATAGGGATTAGCTCTATCGAATGGGCCCAGCTGAAGACGGGGACAGGATCCAGTCTCCGAAAAGTTTTGTGTTGAAAAATAAACAGGACGATGGGCAATGTCCAGAAACATAATATTTGTACAAATTTCTGTTGCCAGATAAGCAAGCCTGTTGTAAGAATATTGAGACTTGTGTATAAATACAAGTAATTAAGAGCATACGTATCCTTATTTAATCCGTTCCTCTTATACGTTTGCTGTATCGATGTTGTTTTACAAGCGGTAGGACTCCTTGGACGAGTGATCAGCTCGTCGCAAGACCTCTGCCTAAACACAGGACAACGCAAACACAAAATAAACACATACACACACACACACCAAACATCCGTGCTTTGTATGGGATTCGAACCCATGATCCCGGCTTCCGATCGAGTGAAGACAGTTCATGCCTTAGACCGCTCAGCTACCGTGACCGGCAGCACACGTATCCTCTTCTTTTAAACGAGATGGCACCATCTGCGCACGAATTTCTATCGAACTTCTTTCTCATTTCAAGAGGTCCTGTAACGATTTCCACCATGGCATTCACAGCGGTTGCCGTTATTAAATTACTCAGCGGTAGCTTTTAAGATTTAAATGAACTCTAGTCCCATGTATGACCAGCCCCAAGAGTTAATTAGAAGGTTACGGGAAGCAAGCACGAGGTGACGGTAGCAGGAAGAGTATAATTAGGGCCGACATCTCTAAGTAGTATAATTTTCATTGGTGTAGTGCTGCTCAGCGGGGGGCCCAGAACTGTCCACGTGCAGATCACACGGTTTTATTCACAATACACGTACTAGGAGTTCAAAAGGTACAAATATGATTCCGTTTGTAACGTTTATTATTTATTTGAGGAAGACACTGCTGCTGCCAACTTATACATGTTATGCATACTGCGCCGTTCCGCTTAATTACTAATTTAATGGGGTTGAATCATTTTTAGAAACTAGTAGTCGCTCAGATTGTCAAGAAAATCTTCCCGTTACACGGAACCCGAAAGTCAATTGTACTCTTCATATCAGTCAACGACTATTTGCTATTCTGAGCCACATGAAGCCAATCAACATCCTTCAATTTATTCACCTGAGATCCGTATTAATATTATCCTTCCATTTATGTCTAGTCTTCCACGTGGTCGCTTCTCTTCGCGCGTTCGAACTAAAATTATATATTATTCCCTATCCCTCCCTGATGAGCTATATGCCACATTAATATTATCATCCTCAATTTGATGTTCGTAATGATATGTGGTGTATACCACTACTTGTAAGATTCTCTCTAAAATAATCTCTCTCCTTTACGTTGCCGGGTAACTTGTGCTTAACTTGTTAATGTAACTTAGGCACTGCTTTACACATGTCACGTTATGCAGGCACCTCACTTTAGTGTCTCTCGGTCATTTCGAAATCATTGCAGGTAATGGAAAGATCTTCACAAAACAACCTCGTCTTGAGCTGGATTTGAACTCGCTGCTTCAAGCTCTACTGCTGAGTAACATTTTAACTCTCTCAGCTACTGAAACAGAATTAAAATGATCTCCATATTAGAATTAAGGCGAAATTTATACGTAGAAACAGACAAATGGCATTGTCTGTATGGTACACGATAATGATTTCACGCGGTAGGGTAAATTTGTTCCTGTGCTTAACTAATTAAGTATTACGGCATAAAGGTGTACGAGGGAGTGGATGTAGAGATCCACATTTTCTTGACCTCGACACTACCTAGAGGTGAGTGATCAGCTTCATGCCTCAGCCGCTTTACTTCAGGGGGAAACAACCCCGGGTACCCATTGGATGGGAAGCTGTATGTACTCCAGTGCCGGTCTGGACGACGTGGACAAGATCAAATTCTTGCCCGCACTAGGACCCAAAATCCGACACCCCGGTCTCGAACATAAAATACGTTTCCTTATTTTATTATTTATTTACGTATTTTATTACTTCAATTTTAAACCACGAATAACTTCTCCAAAAACAGAGTCTAAAACCAATTAATAAACATATATAAATGTTGCACTACCGTATTATTATCGAGTTTTCAGAAATTCTTTCGAAAAAATTACAAATTTAAGGAATTGTTGAAGGCCAGATTGTGGTATCTGTCTTTAGGGGGGAGGGGTGGTTGTCATGGTCAAAGATTTAAACTAATCCGTTTAACATATAACTATAATTATTATTTCCCGTGAACACGTGACTCTGAATTTTCATTTACTCATAAAAATATCTGGGTAAATTGCTACGTGCATCTTATACGTAATTTGTATGCACTTACCTTAGACAGTTAACATCCACCCTACTTCTTGGAACACAGTATCCGTCTGTCTTCTTTCATAGATGTTAATTTCTGTGGCGGATTGTGTACTTTTTAGAATCACTGTTATGCAGTATAATGATAAGAACACACTCAAAGTAATCAAAAACACTACACTCTCAAAGAAGAAAATAATAAGTTCTTATAGAAATTATTATTCTGTCCCAACACAATAAGCACAAAATATTCAAAACAGTTTACTCGCAAATACAGTCTTATGATACGGAACTATAAATAGTCCTTATCACAGTCCTTGCACGTTAATATAAAATATTTCAGTGCCTATCAGACTCTCTTCTTATAAATGTAAAGTTCCATAGTTCTGAAGAAACTGTTCGTTTTGAGAATATTTTTTGTAATTTTGTTCATAATTTTGCACACATACGAGTATTACCCATGTATTACTCTAGTAGAAACAATAAATTTCGTTCACATATTTTAACACTTCCAGAACTGAAGAAAACAATATTTCTCAAACACAATTTTTTTTCGAGGCCCTAGAAATGTATTTTATTGCACGAGTCAGAAGCCCAGTAGGCATGCAATTAAAATGTTCGTGTTTTAAAATAATATTTTATGTCGATTCTCAAACAATGAGAATATTAACTGATGTTATGCCAGTCCAAATACAGGCACAATTTGATCACTGCAACCACGCTCTGGCACAATACCACCACATCGAAAGCAAGCAGGAAGCACAGCAGCTGCCGTCACAATCACTAGTTCAGTAGACTATGCCAATAACCGTTACAACACAGGCACTAGTGCACTACTACAACTATATCCCACACTTCCACTCACAGAGTCAATCCTCCCAAGGTAGTATATTTCTTGTCTTTTCTCCATACCCCCTCTCATCTCCTTTCCACGACCCCTTCCCCATCAACATGAAACAGCTGACCCACCCACCATCACCACCCAATCAAGACACAAAGACCTACATTTTCCTGTCGGACTGGCAGGTAGTAGGGAGCCGTTCCTAATACCTGTCTGCCTTGTGTTGACTTGCCTTGGGAAGGCTGCCTTCCCCTCTCTTACCACTACCACGGCCGCTGTACCGTTGTCGCCACAATTGGCCAATTTGTTTTTCCCACGGGATAGCACAGTCGGTAGAGCGACTGGTTATGAGATGGATGGCTGTCGGGTGAGAGTTCGAGTCCCGGTATGGGCGAGATTTTTCTCCTCTCCACGTTCAGGGACCAATCTAGCCTCCTATCCAATGGGTACGGGGCAAAGCGGCCGGGGAGTAAAGTTGGCCACTCACCTCCATCTGGTGCCGAGGTCAACAATACCTGGCTCTATACATCCACCTCACCATACGCCTTCTTGGCGTAAGGTTTAATTAGTGAAACAGAGGGACTTTATCTTTACTACTGGCTGAAGCTATGGGTGTCATCCTCCGATACTGCTCAAGGCATTCCTGGTTTGATTCACTGACATTATGCCTTGAGGAAGGTGGAACCCGCGTTGTAAATAATCAGCAACATACGCGAAAGGTCCCTGGTGTTTAATTTTATTGGTCAATTTTAGGGTTACTTAATGACCCTCTTTAAAGTACATGTGTTTCGTAGCGTGGAATGAAACAATAACCGTCAATGATTCGTTGCAAAGAACGTGGCAAGGAGCTAACCCATAATTTACGCAGAAGAGCTCACACAAACCATCAAACCCTTCATTGTAGCAGTCGCTAGGCAGGGAGTGGATACCCGGACCTCCAGAATACGAATCAGGAGTGGTAACAACTCAGCCGCGGCTTTGAGCACGTCATTTTGTAACGCTACTGTGTGTGCAGCTCAAAGCAATGTTGTCCTTGTATCTATGCACAAGATATGTAGGAGTAGAAGGGGCGTGGAAGTAAATCACCATATATTCCAATCTCTACATCAGATCAGATGAAAATGAATGACAAACTTCACGCTCTGGGCCCTATATCCTCCTGAAAATGTCTCTTGTACCCACTGGTTGGACAGGAAATCAGGTCTTGTTTTGGTAGTGATGAAACTAAGCCCATGCCTGAGCCAGAAATCGAACCCCGATCATTAAATTGAATTTGTTACTCTTAGGCTTCGCTCCTCTTCCCATCCTCTCATACAGCCTGTAGCCAGCCGCTTTGCGGACTCTACGTCCTGTACGTCTCGGCCTCATACACAGCGTACTAATATCTATACCTAACTTCCTTGCTGGTAGGAAGGTTATGCACTCGGATATCGGAGTGTCTGGTCACATCACTATAGAAACTTCACGTGGGTTACCCTGCCGTGTAGAAGAGCCGTTGGGAAACAGAACTTGGTTCCCAGCTCCAGCAACCCATTAGTTCCTTCTCTCACCGTTGATATGGCAACAAAAGCATGCAATTAAATAGAATTGCGTAAATGGGACCATCTACACAACAATGACACCTGCAGAATGAAGACAAAAATAGACACTAACGTATCAAATTTGTTTATTATGCACAGGATTTGTGCTACGCCTGCTCATAATGAACACAAGTTGATTCGTTAATATCTATTTTTATCTTCACTCTGTAGGTATCATGGCTATGCAGACGGCCCCATTTGCCCTATTGTACATACACAACAGGATGCATATAATAGAGAATCCAAAAGAACTTCAGAAGAGCTACATATAAGGAAAGAAATAAAATTAAATTTCGGCTTACAGCAGGATGTCTGTTCGTGATTAATTAATTTAATAAATTAATGGACTGGATGCTTCTCTGGGGAAAAACGAATATAGTTAGGCGATTTAAATACATACCACAGTCTCTATAACAATATAAACATGCGTGTTCTAGATATTGTATCCCGAAATTGTGTTCATAAGTTGAAACTTTCAACAATTGTAGCCTCAGTATGTTACTTTTCAGGATATTAAGAGCAATATTCATTAGCAATTAACGTATTACAGTCATATTTCGTGGTACACTTTAAAAAGACAGTGTATTCAAATGTCTCCCTTAATCTGAATCGACAAATTCGTCCCAGCTGACCTATCGTTACTTTGGCTTTATACGTTCTTCAGCCAAAAACAAATTCTGTGGCCTGTAGTCCGCAAGCGTACTATACCGACCGAGCAACCGCCGCTTGTCGGCGAAGTTAGTGGAAGGAAAACCAAATAAAATGAAAGTACGTTGGGTGGGGAGGTGAAGAATTGTTTTGATCACTGTAGCAGCCATACTTACTGGCACTTTCTGTGTCGTGATTTTATAATTGGTGGGCAGAATTACACGAATGTTCCAATATTTATTATGAGACTGTAATCCTTCGTGTTGTGCTTGGTACGTTTCCCCACGCACGCTTGTCCATTGAATGGCTGTCCAGTTACTTACTCCATGGCTGCAGGATTGTTGTTATTAAACACATTCAGTTTATTAATTGCTTCCTCAGATGATCCATATACAATAGATTTATGTTAGCGTGTAGAGATTGTATTTGTAAAATCCGAAGTTCGATAAACGAGTCTGGGCTTCTATTGACCTCCAAGTTTCTCTAAACACGTGTCTATTGATAAATTAGGTACACATTTGGAAGAAAGTTTGCAACAAATTACATTGTTATTAAAGCTTTCTAATTATCTCGCTGTTTTATAGTTTTTATGACTAAACCGCTGTCTGCTTTCAATTTATTACGTCTATTAGTCTGCTTCCTTTGCTAAATCATAGAATATAAGCATGCGAGTTTATCCTGCTGTCAACATACGCGTATTTTTCTCTCTCTTTTTAGTTCTGAACAAATTGACCGTTATTCACAAAATTTCATCTTAATGTTATGCCACCAAAACCTCGAAATTTCGAATTTCTTATAGTAATAAATACAGTGTGACGGTTATGGGGATAGAGACACCGAAATTATGCATTGCAAGGTCCTAATTAAATTTCTTGAGCATTTGAAGGAATATCATTTTCTTAACAAGCTCTCCGTTTTCCATGGAGACAGTAACCGAAGTTTATTTCACCATTTGGTTTATTGGAGGCAGTTGGGTGCTGAACTAAAGACTTTCGCAATTGCGCTTTGCAGTTTGGCAACCTGGTTCCTGAGTACACGAAACCGGGGGCTATCTTAAGACAAGTAGGAGACCTTCCTGAGGCAGTGTTATGTGAAACTACTACTTCATGCGTCACATTCCACGTTCCACAATCCACGTTCCTTCTATTTGTTTTTGGAATATTTATATTTGTGGTTCCAATCGTATTATATTTGCAGCAAAACATGCAAACTCTCTTTTCCTTGTATACTTACATTATAAAGATGATTTAATTAGTCGTAAGATCTTATTAACGAACACTTTTGTTCCTTCAAATGCAATTACTTTAATGCGTTATATATGCTTCTCCGATTGACTTACATACAAAGTGAAAAGATAAATCGAGTGTTTACGGATAGAGAAGTGATTCATGAAGATGATATGGCCCATCTGCAAAAATAAGTAAAACTCTTAAGATATATACACAAAACTGGAGAAAATTCAATATGTAGAATGTGACTGATTAATTAATTAGTAATTAACTCAATGCAGGAAAATTTGTCAGAGGTGCATATCATCCAAGTTTATCAAAAATTTTCCCTCGTATGAAATTCGATGTATCGCAGATTTCCCCCTCAGCGACCTTTCAAAAATTTGTTCAATCCGAGGCCCTGTGTAACATTTCATAACACACGTTCTATAGTATCCAGCACGTAAGACTACAGATCTCGGTCGGTGACAACTGATTCAACAAATTTCCGGTTACCTTCGGTATCTGAAGCCGGTATGGCTCAGTCGGTATAATGATAGACTATGAGCTAGACGACAACGGTTAGATTTCCGGTAGGGAAAAGAATATATTATCTAATACATACCGTCCTGACCGGCTCTGGTGTCCATCGATCCTCCTATCCAATAGCAAACGGAAGCTTCTTTCCCATGATCAAAGTGGCCGGGGAGTGAAGCTGACCACTCGCCTCCATCTTGTGCCGAGTTCAAGAAAGGTGTCACCGTCCCTTCACTCTCCACATGTCTCATGGCTTGGTGCTTAGATAATAAAGCACGGACACAGCATTTACCTTCACTATAGGGCTACACTCTACGGCCTAAGGACGCACCATGCTTGACAATGAATCCTTTTAATCCGGGTTAGGTTATCTGAAAGCAGAAGAAAGAGAATGGATATATTTAGACAACGTTTTAAATATAATAAAAAAGAAACAGAACTTTGTTCTAAACTGCAAGCTAAGTGTTGGGAATATAGTTAAGCATCCCTAACTCCCATTTAAATCAAATATTTTATGAAAATCCAGATGTCTGAAGAAAGATAGACAACGAGACAGTCTGAATACATCTTGATTCTGCGGAGATATCAGAGCTTCTAAACTGATGTAGCATCAGCCTATAGTCCAAGACATTTTGCTTCCCTGTTACATTCCAGCCTCTCTTCCTGCTGCTCTCTGTATAGTACACTACATTATGCATGAAGACATCTATGTCCATCGCTGTTTCGTTGCTAAGCAACCATATAAAGCATAAAGAAAGCAGTCTTCTGGTATGTGGTGTCGTGTAGATCTTGTGTGAACTGACGTTTTTGAGGAACGTATCGTCTCCATCTTCAGGGTACGAAAATCCGCAAGCGAGGAACTGGCGTGAGCAAGTGGCTGCACACTGAGTCACTAGTTGAAAACATGTATTCGACTGGTGGCTCAGTCTGCAGCCACCTGCTCACGCTGGTTCCTCGCTAGCGGATATTTCTACCCTGAAAATGGAGGCGATACCTTCCTCCGAAACATTGATTCACACAAGATCTACACCACACCACATACCAGAAGACGGAATTCTTCATAGTCACCGCCGTGAAAACCTAAAATCCTATATCCATATACAGCGCTTTGCATAGAGAACAGGAGTGCGGTCCTTAAACAAAAATTCCCGGGGCGCTCTCGAACGTAGCCCTGAGGCCGCTCTTTTTGTTGAGTAATGTAGCTTTGTGCTTTAAAAAGTGAAATTAGACGAAAAATACATAACAAAATGCAAATACGTGAAAAGAAGAACAATTCTACCTCAATCAGAGAGGCAGGAAATGAAATAAGTTATAAATAAGATGTAAGGTTTTGTGACGATGGTACATTGGTACAAGGATTATGTTTCTGAATATTATCCATCGTCTTTCTTTATCTAAAAACATCACCCTGAAGACAGAGACAAAATCCAATCTCCGAAACGTTGTGTTTTGAAAAATAGACAGTGTTTTAGAAAAAGACAGGAAAATGGATAATGTTCAACAATATAATATTTGTACTAAATAAGTTATAATTTATATTTATATCACTGCTTTGAAAGCGGTGCTGGGGCGAAACCTGGGCACTTGAAAGAGCACCAGGTCTCCCCACTGGTTTCGTTACTCACAATGATGATCCCCAGTAATTTCACGTATATATGATCTTAACATTGAGAGAAGAATATTGGATACAAATTTGTATTAAGTTGATAGCAGTGATATCCCTCGGTTACTACAGTCAGTTTCATCACCCTTCTTGTGAACTGGTACAATAATAGATTCCTTCCACTGATCAGGCATTTTTTCTTCTGCCAAATAGAAGTAATTAGATCGTGGATCTTAGAACGTAATATTTCGCCTCCTGCTTGAATAAGTTCTGCCGGAATTTGATCACTACCTGGCGATTTATACCGTTTCAATTTTGCAATAGCACTTTCAACATCAAAAGGGCTGGGATCAGGTACTAGAGACTCAGCTGTATGGATTTCTGTCTGCCTAACAGCACTGACCCTATGTACATTCAATAACTGAGAGAAGCAGTACTCCACCTATTCAAAATGTTGTGGGAATCTGCAAGCAGATCACCATTCTCATCTTTCACCAAGTTACTGCTAGGCTGGTAACCCTTCTTAAAGTAATTTATTCCTCTATACAGGTATCTAATGTTCTTGTTCTTACTGTTCATTGCAAGCTCATCAATTTTGTCTTTCAGATATTCCTTCTTTTTGTTCCTGAAATGCCTGCTGGTTTCACGCCTTATATTATTCAGATTATCCCCATTTAACTCGCTTTGATTGTGTAGCTGCTGCGATTTGGCTTCTTTCCTTTGGTCTACTAATTTTCAGCATCCTGTGTTTCGCTTCCAGAACCTTAAATTAATGAAGGGAAAGCTAATCCAGTATTTGTTCCTTTCTGAGAACTACCAAGCTTATAAGAGTTAACAGGCCTCTCGTTGCTTATGAAATTTTTATGATGTACGGAAAATAAACCCATTTGTCCCCTACAGGCGCACGCTAATAAGAAGCAGTAAGAGAAGGTTGGTTGTGTTTGATATAAGACCTAAATACAGTAGTTGACTGTTTAACAAATTTGTATTTTTTATTCAAAGTACATAAAATAGCTTTTGTTCATGAAAGTGAAAAATATAAGAAACTCTTGTTTGGAGTGCAAATTTTTACGGAATGTCGAAACGACAAAGAACAGGACGTTGTGTGAACAAAAAGACAAAATAAAATGAAGCTTGAATTTCAGAATAAGGCTTAAACTTCTCATTTCAGGAAAGAACTGATATTAAGGAAAAAGTTTTTGAGAATACCCGACCTGAATTTACGAAAGTAGTAATGGTTCTAACATTTTAATGAGTATTTACGGCAATTAACGCTCTGAAGCATGAGGCTTCAATAAATAATATTTAAGAATTAAGTAAACACTTCAAGGAATCTCGCTTCGTCCACACGATTCCTGCCAGTTAATGCTGTTTAAGAAATTGCTCTTATATTTTGATTCTAATAAGAAATCCAAAACAAAATCTATGAGCAAACTGTAGAGGTTTTAACACTAAGGCAAGATTTACATTGAGTCTCTGTTTTCATTTAAATTGTTGAAGCTCTTCTAGTGTGCTCTTAGCAGTTTAGCAAACGAGTTGCATACAAAGCATTGTTCTGTCAACTTTCCAGTTCTCTGGATACGTTAGAATTGGTATTTCAACTCTACAAGTATTTCATCTATGCAGAGACAGTAACGAGTTTCCTACCTACCAGGTAAAACAACAAGATTCCATTAGAATTACTGGGCTCTTGGACTTTTTCAATCGTCCGGAATTCTAAGTAATAGAGGACACGAAGTTTCGGAAACTGGATCTCTTTCCGAAACTTCGTGTCCTCTATTACCTAAAGTGTACTCTGTTACCTAGAATTCCGGACGATGGAAAATATCCGAGAACCCAGTAATTCTGTGAGTCATCCACCATCGTCAGAACCCTTTAGAATTTACAAGATTCCATTAGTTGGGCCTCACAGGAAATATTCCTTTATGACATCAGATAACAGCGCGGTACCTCCCCCCTCAGCCTACCGGCTATAATTGACATTTCAGTTCTAATATTCCACACTCCTTGACTCAACATTGCTGGGCTTACAGACATATACGCTACAAGAATGTCTTTCGGATAATTGCGCTGTTGTCGTTGTGTATTAAAAATACCAAACTGTCGATAGAATTTACGGTCTCTACAAATGTCAACCATAATTGGTTGCGTTTTCTGAGAACAGTTCGTAATATAAGGGTTCGCAGGTCGTCTTAATGCTCCTTAAATGCGTCCGTTATGGGCGCTACTGTGTGCGTGTTAAGAATACTGAAGTCCACCGTGCCGGTGTGTGCCCCTTTAAGTTAATACCTGAAGGGATCTCAGAATTATACAATAATTTTTTTTCGAGCCTGATTTTCCGAAGATTGGCAGAAATTACAGCCTTCAGATTCAGTGCAATTTAACTTCTTCCGAAACTCCAATTAACCTGCAATTTTCGGTTCCATAACACAAAGAATTAACATACTTCTTTACACAACTCCTGTCCAGACATTTTCTTCAGTCGGCTTCAAGTCCAAAGTCTTGGTTACATGTAAGCATATTGGAGCAGTAACAAAATGTCCAGTGGTGAATCAAGCAAAGCGGGGGGCAGAGGACAGACATAGCTGTTCTTAGAGTGGTATCTAACATGGCATTAAGTTATAGAGTGCGCAGGACTTGATAATAATTCGTGCACACTGTGGTACACAGAGCAATGTTTCAGTAACATTGTGGCGTGGTTTGAAATATCAGTACCACATAAAACTGAGGTGTCTTGTTAAATGGTCCCTTTCATTCCATGGAAAGCGCGTCCACTTTGTGGAAAGAGCCAGTCTCCAGACAAGGGGAGTAGCTGCGGACATGCTGCATAAGCAGTCAGAGATACCTGGCAAGGGTTGGTCATGTAGCTCCTGGGTTTGGGCAGGGAGCTAAGACCTATGGCCATAAAAATAACAAATTACCCAGAAATACACAAAGATTCTGACTTGAAAGAGTTCTTTGTCTTAACTCAAGCAAGAGAAAATGAATGTTAAAAATAGGATGTGAAGAACGTGAATTAGATTAAACTGGTTCTCAGCAGAGTCGAACGGGAGGCTTTTGTAAACACTGTCATTATCATTCTAGTTCCATGAAATGCGAGGAAATTTTACCCAGACAAGGGCTATCTCCCTCTCAAGATGAATTCTGCTGCATGGGGTAAAGGTAAAATTATCACTGTACTTAACTAATTAATTAATTAAGCACTAAGCCATGAGACGTATGGAGAGTGAAGGAACGAGACACTATTCTTGACCTCGGCACAAGATGGAGGTGAGTGGTCAGTTTCACATCGCGGTCGCCTTACCCCCGGGGAAAAAGCCTCAGGTACCCAGTGATAAGAGACTACGTGAATTTCAATGCAGGTCTGGACGACATGGAGAAGTGCAAATTCTTGCCCCCACCGGGACTCGAACTCCGACCCTTTAGTCGTGATATACCGACCACGCTATCTCATTTCTTGCTACATGTGGTTGTTTGATTAATAAACAAATCTGCAGAAACATAAACAATGTAATTTTGTTTTGTTCATCTCTTGTTTCCTTCCAACTCAAAATCGTGTCTATGTGGGTGGTGCGTTTCGGTGGAACAGCTCGATAAGTAAAGCTCCATCGCTTTCAGAGCACCGAGAAACACGAGCCAAGAGGTAATGATTCGGACAGGTAGTGTTTCGAATACCAGCAGCATCACCTACTGCCCTGGCTAACGCTTTCCATGGCTTCCGTGGGTATCTGCAGTTAAGTGTCTGGATAGCAAGTAAATCATACAGCAGTTACTTTCTGTCACACCCTGTCCAATTCATTATTCACTAATCAGCCTTACATTTTTTTTCCTTGGCACTACAGTCCCAGTGGGCCTAGGCCTACCTCCATGAACTTCTCCTTTCACTTCGGTTTTTCTAGATCTTACACGTACGGTAGGACTCCTTTGGCGAGTGATCAGCACACAAACATCCATGGCCTGAGTGGGATTCGAACCCACGATCTCGGTTTCCGAGCGAGCGAAGACAGTGCACGCCTTAGACCGCTCGGCTACCGTGACCGGCAGCCTTCCATTTTTTTTTCTGTGGCGCTACAGCCCCAATTTGGGCCTAGGCCTACCTCCATGAAACTCTCCTTTTCACTTCGGTTTACTAGATCTTACACATACGGTAGAACTCCTTGGGCGAGTGACCAGCTCTTCGCAAGGCCTCTACCTGTTGACAAACACAGAAAAACGCACTCAAACATCCATGCCCTGAGTGGGATTCGAACCCACGATCTCGTCTTCCGAGTGAGCGAAGACTGCATGCCTTAGACCGCTCGGGTACCGTGACCGGCAGCCTTAAAATTTATCGCTGTATATTTTCAGCTACTAACATCGTTAAATGGAATATATATATATCTGTAAATAAAAATGTTGATTTTAAACAAGAAAACAAATTGATAACTGATTCCACCGTTTAATAAAGTTAGTTTTCGGATAATGTCTGCCTAATATAAGACAGGGCTTTGTGAATGTTCGCGTTACCACTGCACACCTTGGCAACCTTGCCCATTAAGATCATCTTAGGAATGACCAACTGCATTCTTGCTAGCTTTGAAAACACCGTTATATTTTCCATGGCATCTCAATTTAATATGCCCATTATTAGTTGTTCCACACATTTGACTGCCTCAGGGGCACAATGTGTCTGTAAGTCTGTCAGTCTACCAAGTCCGCTTGTCTGATTGTCGGATCTCCGAAATCTATTTTGAAATCGTTTAAAATAGCATACATTTAACAGCTACGGCTGCCATGTTATGCTCCAAGACGTAAATAACGCCTCATATTCAGTCCATTCAGTACATCCCAAGAGTGCTCGGGTATTACGTATAATCGCCAGTAAAAATGTATTTTTATGTAAGTGGAATATTTATGATCTTACATGACGTTTATTTGTACAGTCAACGGCCGCCCTTTACCCTCCATGAAGATTGCTGGTACTCAGTCCTGTTAGAGGTTGAGCCGACCCCCCATTGCCGCTGGAAGAATTAGATAAATTGAAAAAATCCATCTCATCGGGAATGGAACCCTTGACCTTCCGTCTTGTAGCATAGTGCCTCAACCGACTACGCTACCGCGTGCCCTCTGAACTTGAGTAGAGTAGAATATTACTGCGGATTTTGTAGATACAGTAATAATCTTTCTCTTGCCTAATTCTTCGTTCATTGGGAGATAGTTCATTTATCAGTTAATTGATTACCACGATTGTGCAGAGGACGGTAGACAGATTTATGGAGTAACTACTGCTCGCCGCTCCTGGTGTCTCTGGACGTTTTGCAATGAAGTGTTGTCAGCCGAATTTCCCGTCATTATGAGAAAGTGTGAGAGCAAAATAATTGATGTTTCTACGATGACTGCTGTATATTGGAATACCTTTCCAATCCGAACGTGAATGGTGAGGATTTGGGTACAAGTCATGACCTACGATCGTGTGTGAGGTTTTATGATCATGCCTTGGCAATGCATTTTATGGCGCATGCCATCCTACTTTTAAAGAAATATTCGTTACCCGGAATTTTTTCTTATGAATTTTGTTTGAGATGATTAAGCCTCAATTCAATTCAGGTTTTTAATATTCTTTGCATTCCTAAGACTGAGTATTGGCACACGTCGACAGATAATCCAGATAATCTCCTTTACTATTTGTAGTCACTTGTCAACCTAATTTCCAGCTGCTCCATAGGCAGGGAAAGCACTCCTGTGGGCTCTCAAGTGTGTTAGGTTCCCACTGTACTAACACATGAAACCTTCTTTTCAATACCGAAACGAAAATTTTATACACTCCTTATAAGATTTATTAATCCGATATATGAAATCCGTTGGTTTGTTATGCAATTTAAATGTAAGCAAGATCATCAAATCAAGTGTCCGTATGCAATATATATTCGCTTTTTTGCTTTGCTATAGGGCTACTATAGGGAATATATGTTGGTTGTACATAATTACGCTCAGAGCGAGGTCATTATCACAATTAAAATGTTAGTCGACCCTACTGAGCATTCGAGTAATGTTCCTCATATATTTCAAACAAAGATTTGAAGGGACCGAATTCTGGACACCGGTTTATGAACATCTACGTAAAATATGTAGCGAATTAGGAGACCAGTAAAACGGAAGACAAAAGGACATGAAGATAAACGGGAAAGGATGGCAATAAAGAACAAAAGTGAACTTGAAATAGATGCAGGTAAAGTAAAGCTATCCTTGTGAGAGTTCGTGAAGAACCATAGGTTTGTGAAACGTCGAGGCTTCCACATTTTCTCTAGACAATCGGCTCACAGATGGCGGTAAGAAATAGACCCTGACGAATATTAATCAATAGGAGTAGAAACAGAGTATATGTAATTAAAATTTTAATGTTTAATAGATAAGGTCTATACTATAAGGTAAAACTCCCTGTAATAGGCTGTGAAGGCCCATAAGTTTGTGAGACGACGAGGTTCCCACATTATCTAGACAATCTGCTCACATACGGCGGTAAGTTTTTCAACCTTACGCGCCGGCCGCCCTTTACTCCTCAGGAAGATTGCTGATACTCATTTCTGTTAGAGGCCGCATCGATCCCAGGGTCAGAGTGCGGCTGGAAGGGTTAGATAAATTGAAAAAAAAACCCTCATCGGGACTCGAACCAGTGACCTTCCGGCTAGTAGCATAGTGCAAGAAATATGTACTTGCAGGAATTATAATTCAAGCGGGATAATTGAATGTAGTACCAGGGAGTCAAACTCCCGCACACCAAAATGAAAATTGTGACGGACCTAATAAATAAGTCATGTACTCAATCGTTTTCGTAATTATAAAATAAATTTTTATTATATACGTAATTTTAAACTCTTAGTTTATTGAGTTAGTTCACTCTACTTAAAAATTGTTAAATCTTCACAGATCTGAGCAGAAGGGCTCCATATACTGTAATATTCACCAACATTGTTAAAGTGAAGAAGGCAGTCTTCTGGGATTTGGCACNGTGGTCATTCTCAATGGGATGAGGTTGGTAGGCCAAGTATCGCCTATGGGAGACATGGAAAATTGCACACAGAATTCGACAAATATCCTAAAGGTAAAGATAATACATGGAAGACCTACGGGCTAATGAGAAAATAATACTAAAAGGAATCTTAAATAAATGGCGTGTGGGAATATGGAGCAAAATCATGTGGCCCACTACAGGGTCAATTGGACCAACCTTATGAACATGATTCCATACAATGAGGCTACTTCCTACATGTCCTCTACCCTAAGTCGAAAGCGTTAACTCAGTATAATCAAATTATACAAAAACACAAACTCCGTGGTTTTAGTGCGCAAACGAACTATACCGACTGAGCGACCGTCGCTTGTCGACGAAGTTAGTGCCAACTTTAGCGGATAGAGTTTGTCACGTGGTTAGCGCAACGCATTCCCACGGCCGTTAATTTCGGTTTTCTAGACCGCAGCCGCTATTTCTTTGAAATAGCTCCTCAATTATCATCACGAGGCTGAGTGGACCCCGTTCCAGACCCACTCCTTTCAGAAATAATGTGGTAGCGCCGGGAATCGAACTCGGACCTCTGAATATGTAGCCAGGAACTCTGACCACTAGAGCACAGAGACGGTCAATTAAATTATACACATGAGTTTAAAATAAAACACTCTCCTTCGTATAACAAACATCCTGGTTTTTGATAACAAAATCATTTCAAGTGAATATTTCAGGACATAACACTGTTACTTCTTTACAGTTCTAGTAGAGAGGATATGTAATTATGATCCTTAACTCGTATTAAAATGAATTCCATAGCGTAAATATATTTGGGCACGAGAATCTTGTTGTTCCTTAATCCTTAAAATAACAATTAATAATGTTGACATTACCTATTCTTAGAACGGACGTGTAGCATAACGAACATGCCCTTAAGTTCAATTGAAATTTTGCAATTTTCTTGTACCGCGCGTATGCAAGTTATTTAGGAGCGGGTGTGCTTGCCATTAACAAAGTGTCATAATCGCCCAACTTTAATGGATTTAACTTTACTTGATTAATAGCACATGACTAAAAGTAATTGTGTAAGTGAGAAAGGAAAGCATTTTATGATTCTGATTAATAACTGTGCAAGTATGATACCCTGAAGCGACTGCTTCTAGCCTAACCTGTGAAGCATACTCCAAATGCTTCTCACCTAGCAACCGCAGTTTGGGTTTTACAAATTATCTGACGTCACAAAGGGGTTGGAACTTTAAAAGACTCTCAAATTATACAGTGTACATAGCACATATTTTGTGATGACGTTTTGCCTTCGTGAGTGAGAAATGGTGTTTAATACCAGCTAACTTAATGGAACAGAAGCCTTCTTGAAAATCTTATTGCTGCTCATCTGGTTAAGAAATACCCTGGCTTTTATGGAAAGCGAAATATTATAATATTGTACAGAAAAACTTAACATCGAGCCTCATTGAATCGTATGAATCCAGTCCACAGACTATTTCTTTAAGACTTATCTTAATATCATCTTTCAGGGTAAGAGAGATCTCCCATGTGGGCCCTTTTAAGTTTATCACTAAAAGAGTTTACACCTTTCTCACATCTCACAATCCCACTGTGTTCCCGGCCCATCTCTCAGTATTTGCAAAGAATCTCTGCAAGTCCGATCTATGACATGCTATGAAGAAAGCAGTGTTCTGGGATTTGGCACCGTGTATATGTGGTGTTAACCGACGTTTCGGAGGAACGTATCGCTTCCATCTTCAGGGTAGGTGGAAAAATATAAGAAATCCGCAAGCGAAGAGACCGTGAGAACCGGTAAAAGCTGCGGATTTCTTATATTTTTCCTTCTACCCTGAAGATGGAAGCGATACGTTCCTCCGAAACGTTGGTTAACACCACATATACATGGTGCCAAATCCCAGAAGACTGCTTTCTTCATAGTCACCGCCGTGAAAGCCTCAAATCTTACATATGACATGCTAGTTTTCTTCTTTACAATGAGATATTAGTCTCCTCCCTTCCCCGAATTTGAAGGACCACCCTTTGGAAATCTGAAAGAAGTCATTCAATATTTTCTCAGGTGTCCTTCACCTACGTTTTACTTTGGTAACCCCTGTGCTAGGTTCCAGGATTTATATAGGTCACGTTAAGTGAGGCTACAGCCTACAGAGGTCTCTAGTTTCAACAGGCAGCTGCAGAGGAGCGGCAAGCAGTCCAGGTTCGCTAACTCCTACCGGTGTAGCATCCAGTCATGGACTCCACCTCACGTTGTCCTTTAGTTAGCACACAAGGCTTGTACCTACAGGAACGATTATGATCCAGGGGGGATCACACGGTCAGTAGTTCAGCTTACAATCCGAAATAAGTGACATTCTTCTTCGCCTACGTTCAGTTCATTCTGTTACCAAGACTACAAGAAGTAGGGGACATCTTCGGATTGTGTGTGTATAATATTTTGTTAACGAATTCTAGGTTATCTCTCTTATGTTAAAAGATTTGTGTTAAGTTACGGGAATATTTTATGAAATGATATTGTGATGTGTGAATGTGCACTTCGGAGATTATGAACTGTAGGCCTGTTTTGAATTTAAAACTCCCTGGTGGGACTTCCTGTAACCAAACAGAATTCTCATACACCAATAGCCTGATCTTCACAACTCAAGATAGGATAATTGTATAGTGATGTCTTTACAAATGCGAAAAATGTGTTAACATATATCATCTTCAACTGAATCATACATATGTTGTTAAGTTTGTTTTTTTTTTGTGTTTGAATAACATGCCTACTTACCGACGTCTACTAATAATTTTTAATTCGATATATATTTGTGCTATATGACTTGAACTAGTCGCGTGTGATTATGAATATTGTATGTAGAATTTTTTAGTCTCTGTTGTCAAATTTGAGACAGGATCAGATACGATACTATCATATCAGGCACCAAATTTTAAATAAAATCACGTTTTCGTCTACAGGCCCATTTTCTGTCGCGACTAGCAATAACATATTTAGCTTTGAAAACTGAACGGAAATTTCAACACTTTGGATTAGATTATCCACCATTTTCTTTTTATGTTATGTGAATGCTTTTAAGGATCTCTGTGGGTGACACTGTGAAACGAAAGAAGAATGGAGCGCGGGGACGACCACGTGTCACGAACCACAGTCCACAATTTATCTTGTAGATGCTAATCCGTATAAATGTGTCCCGTTCGGAAAGGTTTCGTCTCAGAGCAGGAGTCATTAATCAGGAATAATTCTTCAGTTTAGAGTTAATTAGTTTAGCTATACTAAAGCGTGGCTAAAATTTACTTTTATACGTAATACAATTAATTCACAAGAACCTAAATTTAGAATATTAGCATAAAAGTAGAATTTAAACCTAAATTTAATTCCATTTAAATACGTTCTTATAAATCAAAGGTTAGATTATCACTGTTTTTGGTTTAAAACTCGATTGAGTATATTTGCACACCCACTTCAAACCATTATTTAGCAATGACAGACATCTTGGTTAGTTTGTCTTCAACACCATCGAAGCGCCTCACGAGACATGCTGAAGAAATTATGAACTATGGAGAATTAGGATCGTATCAGTGACAGTGAATAATACTGTCTTTTGGGATGCAACGCACTGTAGTACGGCAGAAATTCACCGACGTTTCGGAAGAAAGTGGTGACTTCATCATATTCAGGATCGGGCCACATGAAGCTGGCGGCGAGCAGAGAATTCTCTGCTAGATGGAGGCGATATTTTCCACCGATACAACGGTGAATTTTCTGAGCTACACAGTCTGATGTCCCAAATTATATTTCTCTTCAAACGATCATTATTTTTTTATGAAGTCCATGGAAACCATACTTACTTCTTTGGACTTGAAACTTTCCCTTACTGCGCGTTAACTACGGATGTATTGTATTAGCTGAGGTCTACATGATTTTCATGATAGTAGGGTACCACATACTGCGATCGGGAGTTCGAATTCCTCCTAGGGCGTTAATAATTTTGTGATGGTAGAGACCTTACTGTAGACTGATCTCTCACTGTAGGAACCCTGTCTACTATCTAAGTAATAGTAGAAAACTTCTACGATTCAAGGGAACTGAAGTTGTAGCCAGGCGGCAGGAGTAAGAGAGAAGTTTCTATCACGATTCCTGATAACGGACTGGAAGACGCTGACAAGCTGTTGCCAGATAAACTGATGTATCTCTTTCGGAACCCACCACAATAATGCAGGACAAATGGAACGTGCTGTAGCGTTTAGAATGTACATAATATCGACTGTCTACATGGAACCGACGTTTAGTTCTAACTGCTTGCTCCGAACGATGTACTGTTATTTACCCAGTTCTGAAGAATACAGGCACGATTATGCTCTTATATACCGACTTATCTGTGAATTGTCAATGGGGAACCAATTATAATATTAATTAATTGAATGCCGTGGTATAATTTAACTAGTAAGTCGTTAGTTTGTATTAATATGCTCGTAGGTTGTGAAGATAGCAGTGAAGACGAAACTGGTTCAGAAGTGAGTCATATAGTAGGTTTCATGTTGGGGGATTGAGTCCAAATTTTCTGCTACCCTTCCAGTTATTCAGTTCTTTGTTTTTCCAATTCCATACTTGAAAGAATTGTGGCATCTGAACTTTAACTGGGATGTATTTTATTTATTGCTAGTGGGGTGGGACTAAGTCCCTTGTACTGCGGTCACTTCTGGCCTATTGTACCAGCCCCAGATGATAGGTGAGGGTGATTGTGGAGCAATTGGTGGAATGAAGATTGGCAGGGGAAACCGAAGTACTCGGAGAAAACCTGCCCCAGCGCCACTTTCTAGACCACAAATCCCACTTGACCAGACCCGGGATCGAACCCAGGCCGCCGCGGTGGGAGGCCAGCGACTAACCGCTAACTGAGATGTAAGCAGGATATATAAATAATTATTTCTGAGGAAAGAAGTAAATTAAAATGTTCTCGGTAACGTAACTTTGTTGGAGAAATTACAGTAATATTTTTAAATTATTTAAACATTAATAGCAATACTGAAAATAATAATAAACCAAATACGGGGCCTCAAATTGGCGAATATACAAAATTTTCACATGTAACTGCGACTCACCCGCTTTCTCCATGTGCTTGGATTTATAAATAGAATTGAATGATGACATTACGAGAAACGTTACAATTAAGAGAAATTATTACACTCTTACGAATGAACCTCATAAATTCACGAGTGACCTCTCTTTTATAACTTCGGGAGGACCGAATAGAGGGAAACACACAGAACACTTCGTGCTTTGGTCGGTAATATCGGTTGTAGCGGAAAAGCCTGTTGTCCCAAAGGATCGATTTTCCTGGAAAACCTCTTTGTTGGTTACTCGTACCTACGGATGTATTTGTTGAATTTTTGTTGACATGCTAAAGCCTTCTAACAGGCCGTTGTCTAGCAAATGGTTATATTCGTCATAATATCAGGTATTGTGTGTATTTGTGTGTATCTTATATTATTTACAGGCCTACAGTGACGTAATAAATAATTTGGATCTATACATGAGGCTTAGAACTGCATATAAGTTTTGATTATGAGTTTCGTGAGAAGAAGAACAAAGTGGGTGCAAATATTAAGTTACATTTCAGGGAAATTGGTTTTGAGAAGTGGACAGGATGAAGTTGTTCAGGCTACGGGGCAAGGTAGGCTTTTATGATGATGGTTCCATAAAATCGAAGATGTTGATAAGTCTGGAGTTTTACTAATTATATAAGACATGTAACTTACCACGTATCTGAAATAACGCTGCAAATTCTTTGCAGATACCGACACGGATGTCAAAAAATAGAAGTCGTTGGGAAGATATGAGAAAAGTGTTGTGTTTTATACCAGGATATTAGGCCACATCTAATTTTACTTAAGAATCTGAAGAAGATATATGGCTCAGAATAGGGTAGAACAGGCATGTCCAACTCAAACAGGTTGTGATAGACATTTTAGTGTCAAAACTGCCAGTGATCTACCACCCCCTTCTATCTTCGTACTACGCTTTAAGCAAAAATATTGGTAAAAATAACACGACACATGATGTTTTTTGTAAAAGCAACATACATTGAAAGTACAGAATTGCTTTCTTCGTTAAGAACAGAAAAATAGGACTGACTAATACGTATTTTTCCTTCAAAATCTGAATATAATCATGTTATATTACAAGTGAATTTACATGCTTTTCACGTCTAATTTCCTTATAGGCCTATGAGATCGACCAAAATTCGTCCCGCGATTGACGCTTTGGACATGCCTGGTGTAGAACATGTAATATTAGAGCCGTTAGTAAAAATATAATTTTGCCATCTCACAATTATGTAACATTTGTTTCGAGATTCTGATAATCCTCATTTCTAATACGAATCTTTTCAGATTTTCCCTTGTAACAGGGACATGAATAAAAAATAATTCAAAAGGTAAATCAGATATGTACTTGTCTGTTCTTGTAGATTCTAAAGGGTTCTGACGATGGTGGATGACACACAGAATTACTGGTGTTTTAGACTTTATCAATCGTCAGGAATTCTAGGTAATAGAGGACACGAAGTTTCGGAACTGGATCTGTTTCCGTCTTCAGGTGAGAAAGAAGGCTGGTCCAGTGATTCAGATTCGCTCTTTCCAAGGGACCCAAATGAGTAGATATCTTCCTTTCTCACCTGAAGAAGAAAACACATCCAGTTTCTGAAACGTCGTGTCCTCTATTACCTAGAATTCCGGACGATGGAAAAAGTCCAAAACCCCACTAATTCTGTACTGTCTGTTCTTGTTCGTATGTATATACAAAAAATTACTTGTGTATTGTGGTTCAGTAGCCTCAGAGAAAATTTTACTTATACAAATCTGCACAGTTCTGTGAGTAACAATGAACACACTCGTACGGCATATACGCAGTCTGTTCTGTAGGCATGGGGCTTGGGGGTGTTTATTGAAGAGTTCTGTTGGAATTTCGCGACCAGCTAACCTAAACTGCATCACAGATTTAACGAATTAATTGTAACAATTATCAATATTTCGCTCAAATTTCCTAATTCTTCTATTATGATATGAACTAAAGTAAAATATTACTAACTAAACGCTGGGCAATTAGAAATTCTGGGATCGTGGTTCTAATCCCACTCGACAAATGGATATGTGTGTGCGTTTAATCTGTATTTGTGTTGTCCTGTGTGTAGGCACTGGCCTTGCGGCGGGCTGATCACTCGACCAAGGAGTCCCACTGTCTCTGTGTAAAAAAAGATTACGAAACTGAAGAAGAGGCCAGGGCCCATCAAAAAGCTGTAGAACCATTGATGAATGAATAAATGAAACTAAGTACTGGTCTAACTCGGGGCTTGCAGTGTGGTTAATAACAAACACACAAATTGTTGTTAGACTCCATCTTGATGCTGTTAATTATTGTCAAAATATTCGCCATATAAATCTTGCAAGTACAGGTGTGCTGCGGACTATGGATATACGTGTGTGTACACATATAAATAAATAAATAAATAAATAGAAATAAGGAGGACTTCAAGTCCTCCCAGCGGTGGTTATGAACAGTGCTGGGATGTAACGCTAACGCATTTTATCCCAAATCAATTGGGCAAGCCATGTAGAATTCATGGTGGCCAGATGAGAAAAGATACACAATTTGAATCAGGAAACTTTAAAGGGAGAGACTACTAGCCAGACCTAGGAGTAAGTGGTAAGGTAATATTGAAGTAGGTCTTAATGCCTTGATGTGGACTGAGTTCATCTGGCTCAGGATAGGGATCAGTGGCCGTCAATTTTGAGCATGGAATTCCACCTACGAGTATCATAAGAAGTCGCAAATTTCTTAACTATCTCAGCTACTATCAGATTCTGAAGAAAGAGCATGTTCTATGGAGTACTTCTATTCGCAGTCCCACTGTAAACCTACATTTACGGTGCGCCATTTATTGGTTCTTTGCTGCGTGACTAAGTTTATTGAAACTCTGCGTAACATAATAATTCCTCATTATTTAAGCAAATCCCAGTAATGAACTTTGCAGGTTTCCATATTACCGATTTATAGCAGGGTTGGAGGAAATATATTACCTTATTCTTCGTTTAATTTTTTATTTTAACAACAAACGTATATTTTTGTGTCAGTGCGTCCATTTCTACAACGTTTGAATAAATTGACACATTTTATGAAGCTTCATGTGAGTAACGCGTCTCTAAATACAATCTTTAAAGCGTCCATCCAGCTACATTCTTCCTAATTTCCTACAGGCAATAATGCGGATCTATACATCCACTTCCCCATACGTCTTCATGGCGTAGTGCTTCATGAGTTAAGCAAAGGGACAACTTTACCTTTAGTAATGCTAACATGGCGGCTGTCCGAACTTTTGAAGTCAGAATGTGATGAGAGCCGCTTGCGCTTCTCTCAATGTCCACAAATGTTTGACTATCTGATCCTGAAAAAATAAATGAGTGATTTTTCCGTACCGAAATTAGCGGTCGTGAGGATTCGTTGCGCTGACCACGCGACACCCCCTACCCGCTAAAGTTAGCAGTAGTTTCGCCGACAAACGGCGATCACTCGGTCGGGTTCGCTTGTGGAGTTTGTTTTGTTTTCTTTGTGAAGTTCCCGTAACATTTTGCTCAGAATTGCTCCACTTTTTCCTGTGATTTATTTTACAGCGCTGTCCGTAACTCGACTGTACAGTGCCGAATGTTAGTGCAGTAGATGACTGAAGGTTAGGAAAGAATTTTGATGGAAACGGATGAGGCCTAATAGAGACTATCCTGGAATTTTCCTGGAATGGCCGAAGAAAATCACGACGAACAGTTAGGGTAACTGGTACCTAGGCCGAGATTCGAAGCGAGCACCACCCGAATACAAGTCTAGTTAGTTACTGCTATATCAACCTGTTAGGTCAGAATCCTATTGACAAGCACTTATAACCCTATATGTGAGATTATGCGTGTCAGGTAGTTATTCGATTGTTGCTTGCGTATTTATTGCCGCGGGAATCGGTTTACCGAGTCGTTGACAGCAATGAACGTCAATTCTGATTTCGTTTTGCAGCTTTCAAAGTCATGTCGCAATATATAGGTTCTCATGCACACACATATACGTATATATATGAAGACGATCATGCACATGTATACATGGATCTCACATATAAAACACTAGTACATAGAGATACATGTACATATGGTCATATCCACACACACTAAAATTCCTTCACGCATTCACGAACGGACACTCTCTCTTCCTTACGCGCTTCGGTTAGGCACAGATGTTAAAATGTTCCGGTATTTCATGCTTAAGGCTTGAAACGTCGCTGCAGTTTCTCAACATGATCCTTTATCAAACAACATTTTTATCCAATTAGCCAAGAGGAGAGACTAGTACATCCATCTTCCAAATATGGGTGGCATTTTCTTGAACAGCGAAACGTCAAGGAGACGCATACTCTGTGGGATAGTGGTACATTGTTAGCACGTTATGGTTCCCATTAGACGAGGTGCCTAACAATTAATTACAAGCTCACTCTAGTAGATCATTTTCTCTTTTCAGAGGCGTTAAGCCATTTTTGTTTTTCATGGATACAACCGACCTGCCCCCCTCAGTTAACTGATGGCTTGCGATCAACATAGCGCTTAAAATATTTGCTGGTACCATAATGTATACACTACACAACGTGTTCTTTTCATTATTGGCCTCCCCCCGCTTACGCTAATTACCGCTATCTACACGATTCCAATTTAAACTTCATCCATGCTAAACCGACTTACGATACATAGCTTTGTTCTAGCGGCCTCCGTAGTCTAGAGGTAACGTTCCCACCTCATGACTCGTAGTACGCGGGTTCAAATACCTGGCGGAGGTCGTCGAATTTTTAAGGGCGGAAAATTTCAGGGAATAAGTCCTCCGGGAGGGACTTTAAGCTGTGTGTCCCGTGTCGTAACTTTACGGCACGTAAAAGAATCTCATATCCCCAAAGGGGATCACTGAGCCAAATTCCAGGACGTTTCCCGCCCAATAATAGTCTCTAAGGCTTCTGATAGATGGGGGAAGCATTATAGATACCGCTAAGCAAGTGGCCGAACTCGCTTGCTCGGCGGGACTGATGGTACGCATCATTTATCGGTAGGGTATAGAGACTGGTAGAATATCATAGAGGGAAGCACAATAGATCAAACTGGTCGCGGTGCATGGGGAAAACCACCCTCTCTAAATAAATAAATAAATAAATAATAATAGCCTTGTTCTATGTGCTGCAAAGTTAAGAGAGCTATTCTCTGCCACTTCACTAAAAGAATTTCTAAACGTGCTGAAAATACGTAATTTAATAGGGGTTAAATTAATAAAATTTAATAATTCATTATGTTCAATTTATATTTAATTTAATCTATAATATTTTAAATATGCTTGGAAAAAACTGAATTAGTCTTCGGAAGCACGTCAAATGCTGAGCTATTTCCCAGCTGACTGAGCATATCAATCCTTCTTTTAATATTTAAACTGCAAAATAATTTTTTCAACAGTATTCACACTACCTGATGACACATCAGTTTTTATGTCTCTGCGAGTAATTTGTAGGAATCTCTCATACAATTTGCATTTGTGGATGCTTAGAGAATCCAATACAAAAAGGGGAAAAGCAAAAGAAAATAAAAGAAGACAACCCAGTGAAATAACTTACGACATTCGTAATATACCTTAAGATGGTTATGTATAGGCGAAAATCGTGAATTAATTACAAGAAAAAAATGTGGAATATGAGAATGTAGCAATGAGCATCCAACCACTCAACATTTAAGACATTGAATTAATATAATAGAAATAAATAAGTAAACTATCGATGCAATATGATGTTGAAATGTTGTATTACCTAATGGAATTCGACTAAAGATTCTTAAGAAAACGTTCAGTATTATAGAGTTCATCATTATGACAATTGTCGTCATAAACTTCGTGCTATTGTGCTTAATTTCCTTCTCAAAATAGTTCTGGTATAACAACGTAGTTTCACCATTGTTTCTCCATACCACGAGGTTCTTTCACCCCTCTTATTCGTATTCCAGTGCATGCTGTGATATTCTGCGATAACATGAAGATAACATGAAGTCCTAATTCGTTGTAGAATCCTTCCACACCTTACTCTAAATCTCCATTTGTTACATATATGCTTAAATTTCTGTTTACATTGCATAATACATGTACCCTCGGCACCGGATATTTTTGCAGTAAAGTTATTGGCTACGGGATGGGCGACCAGGTATTTTTCCCTTCGTGACGTCGAAGTCCACTCGGACTGCACTCAACTTCCTTTGTAATCGATGCCAGTGCATTTATTCCGAGTCTGAAGAGTCCACAACGTGAGAAAATTCGCCTCCCTCAGCTGCAGATTTGAGCCGTCTTAATGGTGCGGAGCCTGCATAGAAATTCTCAACCTGCCGGTTTGAAGAGAGTTAAAAGTTACTTACTTACTCATGGAGCTGAGCCCTTCTGGAAGAGCCGCCAATTCTGCATTACTCAAGAATTTCCCAGAATTTTATGGATCCCGAAGTTTCATTACCGTGTTCATAACAGCCCTTCACTGATTCCTATTCTGAGCCAGATTAATCCAATTCATACCATTCCATCTTATCTCTCTAAGAATTATTTTAAAATTGTCCATCCACCTACGCCTTGGTGTTCTCAGCGGTCTCTTTCTTTCTGGCTTTCCTACCAATATCCTATAAGCACTCCTCGTTTCCCCCATTTGGATATATGCCCTGCCCACCTCATCCTCCTTGACTTGATAATTCTGATTATACTTGGAGGAGCACCATAGCTCAAGCGGTTAGTCGCTGGCTTCCCACAGCGGCGGCACGGTTTCGATCCCGGGTCTGGTCAAGTGAGATTTTTGGTGGACAAAGTGGCACTGGGGCGGTTTTTTTCCAAGTACTTCGGTTTCCCCTGCAAATCTCCATTCCACCAAATTCTCCATCATCATAATCACCCGGGGCAGGATACAATAGGCCAATCAGTGGCCGCCGTGCCGAGTGGACCCAGTTGGACTCCACTCCTCACTAAGCTAATTTAGAAAAAAAACGCCTGAGCTATGTCACGGCAGCAGCAGTGAATGTTAGTACAAATAGTGTCAGGTTTTCTGTAACCATTAAGGGACAAGGCGAAATGAGAAGAATAATGAAACCCGACGAAATGCAAATGAAGATTCCAGTCAGTGTCTAGTTAACATTTGAAATCATAAATGAAGTTAAGTCACTCACTAGCAGAATAATACTTTTAAGGTAAAGTTATCCCTGCAATAGGCCGTGAAGGCCCATAGGTGTGGGAGAGGTCGAGGCTTCCACATCTTCCATACAACCGGGTCACAGATGGCTGTAAATTTGTCAGTTTTACGATCCGGCGGCTCTTTACCTCCAAGAAAAACCTGATACTCATTTCTGTTAGAGGCTGAGTCGACCTCAGGGCCATAGTGTTGCCGGAAGGATTAGGTAAATTGAAAAATCCAATGAACTCATCAGGACTGGAACCCGCGACCTTCCGGCTTGAAGCACAGTGCCTCAACCGACTACGCTACCGTGCGACCCGAATATACCGTGTAGTAGGATGGAATAATTTGCTCTCCTTCACGTATAACACGGTAAAAGCTTCTTAGCAAGTGAAACTTACTGAAGCTCAGGAGACGCCGCAAGTGCTTAGCATTCTTCTCAATCTTCTGATGGACTGTCTCGTCATGTTTGTGCTTAAGTCTTGACATATATTGCAAGAATTATTACGGCAAATGAAGCTCTCCAATTCCTACAGGCGAGTCTTTCCCAGATTGGTGGCAAGAGGGGTCTCAGCAGGAGGGCATGGGACCATGAGAAACTAGAAATTCTGTGAAAACTAATCGCCTATTTGCCTTTCACTTTAATTTGAATATCTGACACGGAAAGTAAGAAAATATGCGTGTTGAAAACAATAAAGAATTTCAATTTGTGAGGCTGCAATGTTGGTATTGCTGGAAGCGATTTATGAACTACATCTTCACATGGCCTCAGATGGCACGATATACCTGCCAAGGCTCATAATGATCGGTTGAGGCATTTGAGTTATATTAACGGCAATATCTCAATAATATGATAGGCTACGATGTTGGTACTACTTATGAGAGATATTTATGATGTACGCCAGGCATGTCCAACGCGTCGATCGCGGGACGATTTTTGGTCGATCTCATAGGCCTATAAAGAAATTATTCGTGAAAAGCCTATAAATTCACTTGTAATATAATATGTTTATATTCAGATTTTGGAGGGAAAATACGTGTTAAAGTAGTCTGTACTTTCAATGTATGTTGCTTTTACAACAAACATCACGTGTTGTGTTATTTTTACCAATATTTTTGCTTAAAGAGAAGTACGACGATAGGAGGCGGTGGTAGATCACTGGCAGTTTTGACACCAAAAAGTCGATCACAACCTCTTTGAAGTTGGACATGCCTGATGTACACCATTGGGGTGGTCCCAATAAAATGGTATGTGCTTACAAATTTAATGAAGATCAGTGTAGACCAGCCCTGTCCAACGCGGCGCCCGTGGTATATTTTTCTGGCGCCCTCCGTAACCAGATATAATTGAGCCGATTTTTAATATTAATTCAAATTGTAAGACAAGAGACATTTTTGAACGTCTGAGTACTGTTAAATATTTTCGAAAAATTGTTTTATTATTATTATTGTTGTTTCTTTATTATTATTATAAATCCTGACCAGATTTACTCTGTTGAAAAGTCGGTCATGTCTAGGCCCCCTTCCCCTCCGACAGGTGTTCCTACCCCTGACCGTACAAGCGGCTCTGTTAGTCCTGAAGGAGCCCCGGTGGAGGGCATCGACACACTTGAATAATGGCTAACACTAGCTTCATGAACACACGTGTTTCAGCCGGTTCACACGCACAGCCTGTAACACGTTTTGATATTTATTATCAAAATGTCAGAGGCCTTCGGACCAAGCAGTTCGAACTTTACAGTAATGTCTGTTCTACCGATTACAATATCCTCTGTTTAACTGAGACGTGGCTTAATGATATGTGTTTAGATCATAATCTATTTCCTGACAGTTACACGGTTTTACGCTCCGATCGGATGTCTGCCAATAAGACTCGTGGCGGTGGAGTTCTTACTGCCCTCTCTTCTAAAATTCGCTCTTTTAAACGTAGGTGTGACTTAGAATCCTATAACGAATGTGTTTGGGTTGAAATTCCCACTCTTGACAATCAAAATTTGCTCATTGGAAACCATTATTTTCCCCCTGATACAAAACCTGAAGTCA
>NW_019733346.1:123800-126035 GCF_002891405.2 Cryptotermes secundus
AAAAAAAACGCCTGAGCTATGTCACGGCAGCAGCAGTGAATGTTAGTACAAATAGTGTCAGGTTTTCTGTAACCATTAAGGGACAAGGCGAAATGAGAAGAATAATGAAACCCGACGAAATGCAAATGAAGATTCCAGTCAGTGTCTAGTTAACATTTGAAATCATAAATGAAGTTAAGTCACTCACTAGCAGAATAATACTTTTAAGGTAAAGTTATCCCTGCAATAGGCCGTGAAGGCCCATAGGTGTGGGAGAGGTCGAGGCTTCCACATCTTCCATACAACCGGGTCACAGATGGCTGTAAATTTGTCAGTTTTACGATCCGGCGGCTCTTTACCTCCAAGAAAAACCTGATACTCATTTCTGTTAGAGGCTGAGTCGACCTCAGGGCCATAGTGTTGCCGGAAGGATTAGGTAAATTGAAAAATCCAATGAACTCATCAGGACTGGAACCCGCGACCTTCCGGCTTGAAGCACAGTGCCTCAACCGACTACGCTACCGTGCGACCCGAATATACCGTGTAGTAGGATGGAATAATTTGCTCTCCTTCACGTATAACACGGTAAAAGCTTCTTAGCAAGTGAAACTTACTGAAGCTCAGGAGACGCCGCAAGTGCTTAGCATTCTTCTCAATCTTCTGATGGACTGTCTCGTCATGTTTGTGCTTAAGTCTTGACATATATTGCAAGAATTATTACGGCAAATGAAGCTCTCCAATTCCTACAGGCGAGTCTTTCCCAGATTGGTGGCAAGAGGGGTCTCAGCAGGAGGGCATGGGACCATGAGAAACTAGAAATTCTGTGAAAACTAATCGCCTATTTGCCTTTCACTTTAATTTGAATATCTGACACGGAAAGTAAGAAAATATGCGTGTTGAAAACAATAAAGAATTTCAATTTGTGAGGCTGCAATGTTGGTATTGCTGGAAGCGATTTATGAACTACATCTTCACATGGCCTCAGATGGCACGATATACCTGCCAAGGCTCATAATGATCGGTTGAGGCATTTGAGTTATATTAACGGCAATATCTCAATAATATGATAGGCTACGATGTTGGTACTACTTATGAGAGATATTTATGATGTACGCCAGGCATGTCCAACGCGTCGATCGCGGGACGATTTTTGGTCGATCTCATAGGCCTATAAAGAAATTATTCGTGAAAAGCCTATAAATTCACTTGTAATATAATATGTTTATATTCAGATTTTGGAGGGAAAATACGTGTTAAAGTAGTCTGTACTTTCAATGTATGTTGCTTTTACAACAAACATCATGTGTTGTTTTATTTTTACCAATATTTTTGCTTAAAGAGAAGTACGACGATAGGAGGCGGTGGTAGATCACTGGCAGTTTTGACACCAAAAAGTCGATCACAACCTCTTTGAAGTTGGACATGCCTGATGTACACCATTGGGGTGGTCCCAATAAAATGGTATGTGCTTACAAATTTAATGAAGATCAGTGTAGACCAGCCCTGTCCAACGCGGCGCCCGTGGTATATTTTTCTGGCGCCCTCCGTAACCAGATATAATTGAGCCGATTTTTAATATTAATTCAAATTGTAAGACAAGAGACATTTTTGAACGTCTGAGTACTGTTAAATATTTTCGAAAAATTGTTTTATTATTATTATTGTTGTTTCTTTATTATTATTATAAATCCTGACCAGATTTACTCTGTTGAAAAGTCGGTCATGTCTAGGCCCCCTTCCCCTCCGACAGGTGTTCCTACCCCTGACCGTACAAGCGGCTCTGTTAGTCCTGAAGGAGCCCCGGTGGAGGGCATCGACACACTTGAATAATGGCTAACACTAGCTTCATGAACACACGTGTTTCAGCCGGTTCACACGCACAGCCTGTAACACGTTTTGATATTTATTATCAAAATGTCAGAGGCCTTCGGACCAAGCAGTTCGAACTTTACAGTAATGTCTGTTCTACCGATTACAATATCCTCTGTTTAACTGAGACGTGGCTTAATGATATGTGTTTAGATCATAATCTATTTCCTGACAGTTACACGGTTTTACGCTCCGATCGGATGTCTGCCAATAAGACTCGTGGCGGTGGAGTTCTTACTGCCCTCTCTTCTAAAATTCGCTCTTTTAAACGTAGGTGTGACTTAGAATCCTATAACGAATGTGTTTGGGTTGAAATTCCCACTCTTGACAATCAAAATTTGCTCATTGGAAACCATTATTTTCCCCCTGATACAAAACCTGAAGTCA
>NW_019733346.1:126086-153740 GCF_002891405.2 Cryptotermes secundus
AGTAGTAGTAGTAGTAGTAGTAGTAGTAGTAGTAGTAGTAGTAGTAGTAAGTAGTAGTAGTAGTAGAAGTGGTAGTAGTGTGTGGCACCTCCATAGGCATCAGTGAATTGTGCCCAAGTACATACGAACGTTGGACAGCACTGCTGTAGACGCTCAAGAAATATTAAAATTGTGCCCCCAAAATACGAAATGCTGTAATCTTGGTATTACTGATGAGGGAAATTAGGATTTTAAATGTCTTCATGTGGCATGATATGTAAATACCAAGTTTCGTGAATTGTGGTAAAGGCTTGCATACTGACACAGAGACATAGATGGCAGTGTAATCTCACAAGCCTGTGTTTAGTTTTGAAATACAGAGGGTCTGAATGCGCGTCTGCGTCTTGTGTTACGACCGACGGTCAGTGGGCCAGTGTCTCTTAAAATAAAGCACCCATCTGAGGCTTATGATCAGATTTATGTTACTGTCAGACAGTTGAGGGTTTGTTGACGTGGGGTGCTCTGTCTTACGGGACTCGTGACCATATTTTATTGTCTCAGATTCGAGACTTCCCTTTTCGTCGCCTCCTACGACTCGCAGGGTTATGGTGGAATTATTCGACCACGCCTCCATACCAATAAAGAAAGTGGGCTAAAATCAATTTATACTGTGTTATGACGTCTGACAGCTGCAATTGTTGAGCGGAGCCAGGCGACCATTGCTAGACAACGGTTCGGTAATCATGTTTCCGCTACAACAAGGAGCAGTGAATACATCGTTGTCTAGGCGGAAATAGTAAATATGTTCAAGTGACAATGCGTATATAAACAGACTGTTACCACTGATATGAAAAGCAGAACTCTTCAAGGAGTTGATTCATATCCCAGCAGCCTAGCAGGTGTAAAAGGAGGCCATTTGAGAAGCTGTCAGTGAGAAGTGAATTAGTGTGCTTTCGGCAGAGAGACATCGTTCAAGGAGAATTCGGGATGTTGCAGATTCTTCAAGATTCATCGTGTTAAAAACAAACAGAGGCTGAAGACTTTGTTTTGTGGCTTATAGTTAATGTAAACTAAAAGTGTTACAATTAATTGTAGTTGTGACTTGTAAATATCCAATAAACTGAGTCCTATCCCAACCCTATTTACGAGTCACTAGTACACTTGGCAATATTATCAAATTCAGCTGGAATATTTGTTTCATATATTTTATTTTTCAGGCAAGTCCCCAGGAATCCAAATTGTAAAATATCCATTAGACCTATAATAATGCAATACAGGCAAACAGTTTACCAAACGAAAACTGCATTAAGAGAAACTTTTATTCCAGGAAACATGACTGCTCCCGAGAGTATAAAATGAAGGTCAATAAAGATTTACCTCTTACAAATAGGAATTCTTTAATTTGGATATAAAAAAAGTAAACGGAAAGACTTGTGGTTGAAGATCTCTTCACTTTTGGTGACCTCCTTTTCTGTATCGTGGTTCTTGGAAGTGACCTGAGGAAGAACGTTTCTGCCACGAAAGTGAATTCAAATATCAACACAATGCATGCAAGACAATTCAATGTATCATCTAAAGGTGCTGAAAAGAAGCCAAATAGAGACAAAAGGAGAGGCAAAGTAAATAAAAAAGAGAGGAAAAGAGAACAAAGAAAATATGTGGATTTTCTCTGTTCACAGACGGGGGATAGCGACTGGATACTGGCTGTACGACTGAGGGGTTGGAATTTGAGTCCCGGTAGGGTGAAGAATTTTCTCCTCGTCGTCCAGGCCGGCTCTGAGGTTCATTCAACCTCCTACCCAATGGGTATCGGGGGCCCTTTCTCCGGAGGTAAAGCTGCCGGGGAGTGAAAATGACCACTCATCTCCAGCTACTGCCGAGGTCAAGAAAATGTGAATCTATGCATCCACTACCCCATAAACGTTCATGAAGTAGTGCTTAAATGATTAAACACAGGAACAACTTTACCTTTACAACAGGCGGGGCATGTAAAGTAAAGTTACTTCTTTGCTTAACTAATTCAGCACTACGCCATGAAGGTGTATGGGGTAGTGGATGCATAGATACAGATATGGTTGACCTCGGCACTAAGGAGAGATGAATGGCTAGCTTCACGTTCCGGTCGCTTTATTCTCGGAGAAATATCCCCCAATATCCATTAGGTAGGAGGCTTATCTCGCTCCAGAACGGGTTTAGTTGACGTAGAGAGAAAAGAAATCTCATAATTTAACTTGTCTCATTTTGGTCCGTCACACTATTAATTACAGAGTAGATAATGAAAAGTTCAGTTCAGTGTGACATACGAGTTTACAACACTTCAGTCCTCATTCGCCTTACATGTTCCGAATCAAAAGAATCATCTTCAGAGGCGCACCACTACGATAAGGAAACACTGTCACATAAGATATTCTAACAATATGCACTTTAGATATGACTAATGCTCTCTATATAAATTTTGTTATCACGGTTGGTTCCGATGTCTATCTTAGACACTCACAATGGCTCTTCTTGAAGTGCATATTTACTTGTGATGAGTTCTTTTAGTGTATTTCCTGGTTCTTCTAAAATCTCATAATAGAGAATTGACGAATTTAAGGAACATGTATGCAAGGAAGAAATGAGAAGTGCATAAAGAATTAAGTCCGAACATCTTAAGAAACTACATGGGAGAATTGGGTATAGATGTAAGGATAATATTAAAATTATTATTAAAACAAATAAGGGTATAAGAGTCTGGATGTCCCAAGATACTGTCCAATTGCTGGATCTTAAGACGGCATGTGATTCACGAAGACGGTTACAAGGTAGCCAACCAGTGACACTTGTTATCATTTTATCTACTAAGTAGTCACATTTTGCTTGGTTTTGTTCCCACGGCTTGTAGCTCGCAACGTGTGGTGGACAACAGATGTTTGCTGCACCCCCATACGCGGTACTAAGGCAGTGTGAAGAGTAATGACATTTCGACCATAAGTGACACCGTCGTGAGTGAAAATGCATTTGCGAAGTTCTGATTACTCAGGACTCTCTTCCCGCAGAGTCATAAGACAAGGGTTTCAGCGACATTTCCTAAGCTTATTGTTACATGTATTAGTGACTGTAGACGGGATTCGCATTGGTAATAGAATTTATTAATCACCCAGTGGTCGCAACTACAAATAATTATACACTACACACTCAAAATCACTCCACCCTAATCTTCTCACTCTGTTTCCACTAGTCTTCATTATCCGTTTCCTGACAATGGATTTATAACAGAGGAATTATAAAAGTTTCACTGAATTACACACTCCCAATATCACTGTACTACAGCACATGTAAAGTCACACACTATCTTCTTGCCACAGTCTAATTCCTTCGACTGCCGACTCCCTGAATTCTGATCTACGTCGACTGACCTCAGTTCTCTTGACTCTGTACTCCTATAGCTCCTAGCCTCGGAATTTGGATCATATATATAGACTCGGCACGGACAACGCATCACAGAAAACACGACTCCTTCACTGTTTGTGCTTGTCTGTTGGGCTTCCCATGTGATCACTACCAAGCTTGTCCATTAGTGTGCTGGATGCTGCCTAGCAACGGTCTCGGTGCGGACCTACAGAACACATCCGCATGTCCTAATTCCTCTATTAATGTGTAACGTCACTGCCCACGCGTGAACGTGCGTAATACTAGCTTCATAGCAACGGTCCGTGCGCGGATCACAGAGAACACTGCTCCTGTATTACTGGCCGCCTCTGTGTTGCGGGCATTTCCTGGCAGTTGGTCGATACGTCACAACATTAGGGTGTTTATCAATAACTCCTAAATCCGGCGTGCAACCAGGACGCCCCCTCCTCTTATACAGTGTAACCACATATGAGTCGAGCCTTATTCCAGAAAGGTACACATTAACTGAATAATAGATTGCAGACACAATGATGGAGCCAACGGACATTATAGTCCCTTTTCTTCCAGTCCATACTTAAAAAGAGAGAACTAGTTATTACTTCTACGAACAGAGTGGTATGTACTAATTTCCGAATTACATATTCCAACTGGAGGCAAAATGCAGTAGAAAGTTTCCTCAGGCCGCTAATGGCCGGAAATATCCAGTGAACTTTCTGTCAATCCACTCAAGTCCATAGGCGGACTGGACTGTTGCTACTAGTTTCGACTTATGTTCCTGTTTGTGAGGTGGTAAAAAAATAACATTCTGGAATCCCCTGACGCGTGCAACCAAGTTAGGTGGTAATAATTAAACTACCTGTTTCTTGCATGTAAGTTCAGCTCCGTGTTTTCGCCTGCTTACAAGCTAGTGATTTGTGTATTTCATACAATAAAAATGTATGAGTTTTCAGGATTTATGGGAAGAAAAATAATACGAGCTCTAAAATGGAGTCACATCCTGGTGCATAATTTTATATTTCACACAATGAGCCAATAACATGGAAATATTCCATAACCTTCAGACACAACATAAATAATTCAAGGAGAGTGGAATTTTACTTCAACTACCCGGGGACAGAATGAAAGAAATAAACTTATTCCGCGAGAAGCATATGAAACTAAGACGCAAGGTTTGGCCGCGCCATAGTTCAAGCGGTTAGTCGCTGGCTTCCACCGCGGAGGCCCGAGTTCGATCCCGGGTATTGTCAAGTGGGATTTGTAGTGGACAAAGCGGCGCTGGGGCAGGTTTTCTACGAGTACTTCGGTTTCCCCTGCCAATCTTCATTCCACCAATTGCTCCACAATCACCCTCACCTATCATCTGAGGCTGGTACAATAGGCCAGAAGTGGCCTCAGTACCAGGTACTTAGTCCCACCCCACTAGCAATAAAAAAATAAAAGAGACGCAAGGTTTCAACTCTTAGTTCCCCAAATATATTCAGTAAAATAATATGCATGTAAGGATCACTAAAACTAATCAGCTTAGAATTTGAAAATGTGTACGAACGTAATCCATATAAAACTTTTAAAATATAATTTTGTACATGTACAGGAAAAAATCTTCTAGGTTAATAATGTATTCAGTCTAGGCGTGTTTACAATGTATTCAGAGTGTTACATTTATTTTTTTGATTTAGGCTGTCACCGTGTTCTGTTTTTCATATTAATCCTATTCTTTTGTATTTGTATTCCGCAAGAGTAGGCACTATTTCCGACTTTTCGGAGATATATTCTGCTTTCATATTCATGGTCGAAATGTGTAAGGAGATTGAGATCTAATGTATTTACTGGTTCTTGATCAGAGACAACAGGGAACAGGGAATTTTAACCTAACAGCGTTTGGAAGGGTCACTGTCCTCTGCGCCTGTTGAACCCACTCCTATAAGTACACTACTAACTTCAGTTATTTTGAAGAAAGGATGTGGTAGAAACGGGCGTGGCATAGTCGAGGTACTACCCAGGCAGGTGCTTTGAGGGACTGAGAAAACAACGAAAACTTTATTCAGGACAGTAGGTAACTCGGTGAAGATTTGAACCGGGAACCTCCCAGATACAGCCAGAATCGTTACCGTTACACCAGCCCATTTTGTTCATGTGACTTTCTTATAGAGTAAATTACACTTTTCACATATTCTGTTACTTAACGTGACTATTGCAACTCCATCAATCATACTAGTCCTGCTATTAATTATTTATATATCTTTTATGTGTCATACAGCTAAAATTCATCTCTCTCTCTCTTTCTCTCTTCATAAGGGCTACTTCCCGGCATGCCACAATTTTCGAATTAAACTTAATGATGAATGGTTTCTGATTTCTAAGCTTCCCTCCCCATAGTTTTTACACTGACTCTAATATTAACTCTTACTCTCATAATCTTTCATATCTTAGCTGGCTCCTTCCCCCATTACACTCGCAAATAGACAATTATGTAATGAGTCAAGTAGCAAAGAAAATTAATAGCTTAATGTCGGGTATGCACTCGTGCGTTCTTCACTCCTGTTTCGTGTAAGCCTTGTCATACTGAATTATTAGACTACTTTCCTTATTTTGAAAGACAAATGTAAGCTTAAGAAATCACTTTATAGCACGTGTGTCTGTATGTGTATCCACCCTAACAAATTTTGAATTCATGAATCGATCTATATAAAACTTTTTATGTATATATACCATGGCACCTGACAACGGCGAACTTCATAAATCCCTACCATCACTGTCACCAATGTTACAACCTTCCAAATTGCTGAGGCAAAACCTTTATAATACTCGAATGCCTCAAAGGAAGATCATGAAGCTTGGTACGTATAACATGTCATCTGAACCCATCTTAAAGGTGTATGTCATAAATCCCTCCTATTAATAATACCAACATTATGGTTTCGAAAACTGTTGAGGGGAAACATTTTATTTTACAAATCTTCATGAAATGTTATATGTATATCATGCCACAGGATGCCATCTCACGGGCGTACTTCGTAAATCTGTCTAATCAATACTACTAAAGCTATAGCATCTCAAATTTTAAGGTAATTACCTCAATATTCATTGAATTCCCAGGTTCAGGGTCATGAAAATTTACAACCTTATACATCAACAGGCTGTTTTACATTTTTATATACTTTTATGTTACGTCCGATCAAAGATATTATAAAATAGGCATAATACGTAACATATTTGGTACAACCTTCACCGGAAATTATTTATTGGTATCCTCTGTCTTTCCATTTCACCATTTCTTCCTAGTTTTCTTCTGATGATAGCTGGACTCTTTGCCATAATTCATTTCTAAGTGATAATGCAGTTCTTACTTGGGACAGAAGGACATAAACAGCTTCGAAGAGATTGCGCCAAGGTGTCTGTCTGCGAAGGCAAACACAGACGAGAGAGAAGAACCATTTTGTGAGTGGAGATCCTTTATGAGATAAGATGAAACTGTTAATAATATCGGCCAGTTGTTGTTTGCTGTTTATATTTAGAAGCCCATATGATATGTATATATTTTAATTTGCTTGCGAGGAAGTGCAACATATTTTACTTTATCTTATAAAATCGAGATAAAATATATAGGTATAATAATACAAATAATTTGATTTTCTAACTATAAGAAGTGATTTATCTTCTAAAAGGCAAAGGATTAGTAGAGTAATAGAGAATAAACAGCACTGGATACGAAGCGATGTCAGTCTATTCAAATTTGTTTGACATGTCACTGACAGTATCAAGAGAGTGACAGACTTCTTGGCACACCATATCGCATGCTGTTCCCACATGTTCGTAGTTCGACTGTTTTTTGTCAAGATTCATGAAAATTCAGCAGGCATTCATCTTCCGTGCCAGAGAGCGTCGCGTCAGATTACATATCATTCGTGAATCACAATAAACGTCTTGACTAGAAGCTTGAAAGCTTACAGATGGTCACTTAATCGGTTATTTAACGATTTCCCTCAAGAAGGGCTCAGCTCCATAAGTAAGTAGGTAAGTATGGTTGAGTTCATTCTTTCAGAAAGCAAAATACGCTAGGTGAGGTAAAGTTTTCTCTGTGCTTAACTAATTAATTGCTACGCCATGAGGACATATGGGGGAGTGGATGTATAAACCTACATTTTCTCGACCTCGGCACTAGTTGGAGGTGAGTGGTCAGCTTCACGCCCCGACCAACATATTCTGATGTATGCAATGATTGTTGGTGATACACTGAAATGGGGATAAGAGCAGAGATAATACAGTATCATAAATAAATTAACTTACAAAAAGAACATAACAGACCCTACATATTATTTCTAAACTTTTCGAATAATATTAATCATGCCTGCCAGTATTTTGCCAATTTGCATGTAGGACCAATAGAAACATTAAATATATTAATTTAAATATTCATGATGGAAGGACTGTATAAATAAGCAGCCTATAAATTTGACGTATATAGTAAAGGAGCCTGTGCTTCCCTCGGTACATTCTTAATGTAAATTTTGCTAGAATAACTCAGCAAGATCTCTTTATAATCTTAACATACATAAACTTAGAGCACTGAAAGAAATGAACATCGAGTTATTGTTCTTGCATATCATTAGTCTCATGTTCCTGGAAGGAGAAGATGTAACATCACATACATGTCTGTTATTTACCACAAAATTATTATGTATCATTAAATTCATATTCTGCAAGCAAATAAGACATGACACAGACACCTTCTACCACCTATTGCCGTGTCTCGGCACACTGCGCAGACGCAGCGCGAGAGCTCTCTATTAATGCGGCTGTGGCTCCTGGCAAGCAGACCAGAGACGGTAGTACTGGAGGGAAAATTAAATTTTATAGGCCTGCATAAATTACGAAGGGGTACACGGTGGCGTAGGTGGTTGAAGCACTATGCTACAAGCCGGAATGTTGCGAGCTGAGGTCATTGGATTTGTCAATTAACCTAATTTTTTCAGCCGCATAAAGGCCAGAAGCTCGACTCAGCCTCTAACGGTAATGGGTACCAGGAATCTTCCTGAGGATAAAGGGCGTCGCCGCGTAAGGTTCATAATTTCATCGTCATCTGTGAGCCGATTGTCTAGAAAGCGTGGGAACCTCGTTGTCTCACAAACCTATGGGCTTCCACGGCCTGTTACAGGGATAGTTAGCTTGGTTAGCATACGTCATGCAGCCCATTTTAAAAAAGAAATCTGGATTAGCTGTAATATATAAGGTGCTTATACATTCCTCTTCTATTACCTATATTTTGTTAGTGTATCTTCATGAAGGTAAGCCTAGAGATTACTGCATTCGCATTTCTTATGGAGCACTTTAAGGCAGGGATACCAACCTATGCAACGTGTGATGCCAAATTTACATCAGAAGTCACTTCCGATTAAGAAGCGATGCTGGCCTTGATCGCTGCTCAAGTGGATTTCGTGAGATACGAATATCTGCTAATATTCAGGCAAATCGTCAGTCGTTTGCTCGCATGTTGTGGCTTTATTTATTATTTTCTGAGCAACACTAGAAACAACTGTTTCGCTCATGGGAGGCTTCTTGACTCCGATGTTGTGTATCTTTTGGAAAAAGAAATTGATAATACAGGGAAATACAACAGACTCCTTGAAGATATGTTTCTCTGTGTCGCATTCCTTCAGAGAAGGGCATAGACTGAAAGTATGTGACGGAGGTGTTCTGAGGAGAATATGTGGACCTCAGAGTGTTGAAACAATAGGAGGTTTGAGAGAACTACGTAATGAGGAAGTGCATTAGTTTTACGCTTCAACAAATATATTTAAAATGATCAAGTAAAGGAGAATGAAATGGGCGAGGAATGTAGCACGTATGAGGAGAAGAAGACTGCATATAGGGCCTTAGTGGGAAATGAAATCCGGAAGGAAAGAGACTACTAGATAGACCTGGATGTAGGTGGGTGGACAATATTTGGATGGATCTTATGGAAATAAGACGGGATAATTTGGACTGGATTTATTTCGGTCTTGTAATCGATAGTTCCACAAAAAGTCAGAAAATTCCTGAGTGACTGAGCGAATATTAGCTTCTCAAGAAAGTCTTAACTTCATAGAGTCAGTTGGTTAGACCCACAGGTCTGCTACCATTTTGGAATTATTCCGAAAATTGTTATTCTTACGGACAGTTGGCAAGACTCTTTTGATGGGGGATCAGCCAGCTGCAAGGTCGTTGGCTACACACGACAACACAAATATAGAATAAAAAAAGTTGTAATCGTACATTCCTCGAGTGAGATTCGAACCCACGACCAGAGCGTTGGAGTGGGTGAAGGCAATTCATGCTTTATACCACGAGGTCGCTGTACTAGTCTTAATTACCTCTGATTCTGTTATATATAAATATATATATACGCAGAGTGGAGATGAAATCTCGTGGCAATGACCTATCTTGTACTGGGAGTCACACTGAATTACAAAATAATAATTCTGGATCACAGCTGTTGGATTTCCTACTGAATTCAGGGGTGCTTGTGTGTCAATTTTGTGCTATTCGTGGACACGATTGGATGGAGGTGTAGTAGTTATCACTTCTGTATACGACTATATCTTAGGAATAACATGCTGACAGACTCTGTCAAACACTGCACTAACTCAATTTCTTTTTTGCAATGTGAACTATAATTCATTGCATTTATGCTAAATTACTGAATCCGTAATAGTGGATCTTGGTACTGATGTTTGCATCCTTCTAAACACAAACACGCGTTTAAAATTTCGTTTTATAAAGAACTTCTCCAGCACAAAGGAACGAATTATGAATGAGTGTCACGTGTTATATTGCTCTTCACGTGGCGCCTAGCAGGCACAATAGATCACTGTGGTCGCGGTGCAAGGGCCAATAAGGCCCTTGTACACTCATTCATTCACGTGGCGTCTTCATTAAGCCTATTGTTGAGGAAAGATTGAAGCTATCCTCACACTTACTACGTAGATGCATGCTTTTGTTTTAATGAACAGTAGATAAACGGAATATGACAGATACATTGTTGTTAAAACTAGTAAGCCCAATTTAGATGCTATCCTGAGTAGGCCATAACACAATTGGGTACATGTATATAACTAACTGATGCACCTCAGGATAGCAGTATGTGAGACGAGAGAATTTCTCTTTGCACTCATGTAACGAGAGAAAATTGTGCTAAGGTACAGACGCCATGACCTCAAACAGATAAATCTTATACCAGAGTACATTTGACGAAACCATAAAACATTTTCAGCTTAATCCTGTCAGTTCCGGAATACATGAGTAGGCACCAGTCTCTGTTTTAGTGAGAGCCTTGGTTTGATCGATTGCATCGCTTTATGCATCTCTCACGTTGTTATTGAAAACAAATGCAATACGCCAAATCCAGTTTTCCCTGTGTCTAAGCACCAAGGCATACAAATTGTACGAGAGAGTCAAGATATATTCACACAGTTGTAACTTCACGTGATTGGTCAGTCTCAGGTTCCTTTCGCTTTAATCCGGAAAAAAAAGCTACAGATACCCACTAGATAAGATTTGATAGGAGAACAGATGGGCCGCAAAACCTGTCTGGGCGCGGTCGAGAAAGTCCCTGCCTCTGCCTGGAATCGAACTCTAGTCACCGAGTGCACACTCAGTGTGCTGACTAAGCTTTATTGGCTCGATATGATATTTATATATTGGGAATGATTTATTTGCAACTGACACGGTAACAGACGGACGTAAAAGGAAACATGAATATATTTCAATCGCGTAAGCCGGACACAGCAGCCGTCCTTGGTTAGTCCAGCGTTACACGAACATACTCTGAAAGTAACATCTGGCTTCTGAGCCCAGAGCTAAGGGATGGGCTGTGCCCACTTACTTTGGTAGAGCCATTACTTTTACCTGTACAATTCACGTAAAAATAAGGAAAAAGCTTCAACTTTCATAATACAGACTGATACAGCTCTAAGCGGAAATTTCACAAGTAATGAACTGTGGCGTGACGCCTGAAAGCCGGAAGAGTGGAATCAGAAAATCCGGCCATTGATAGGCAACCGTTTGCTGAAAAACCTTTCCCCAGCAACGAATGTGCTGAGTTAGATCACATGTTGCCCAGATATTGACGTACGTTTTCATGGTGATGGCGAATAACAAAGGAATGAACTGTCGTACCTGGTGTTCTACTTCCGGTCCGCGTGAAGCCAGCTCAGGTCGAAATACAGAATCCAGATATGGAGAGTTTGAGATACAGGGTTAGGGTTTGTACTTACAGTTTGTGAGTATCCAATAAATCGATTAACCAATCCATCCCAGTCTGCGATTCATTAATACACCTGACAATACGATAGTTGGTTTCGAGTTCCGAAATAACAGCTGAAAAATGTACGTCGCATATCTGCATCTCGGGGTTGACACCATGAAGGAGAGATTACAAATGGAGTTAACAGTTGTACTCGTAGATAGGAGAATTTCTATGCAATTTCTGAATCAATTTTTTTTTTTTTTAGAATTTTAGAAACAATAATTCCAGCTGAAAAATTTATTTCGGCTTTACCGACAGGCCATTACATACCGTAGTGTATAGGATCATTAATGGGTAACGGTCGTGAGGCAACGCCCGTTGCCAGGGCAGCAGATTCCTAATAAATGTAGTTACGTAACCCGTTTCTGGTTAACAGCTCAGTTAACATTTTTTGCGAGGAAACAGACACCAACCCAACAATAGAACAGTGTTTTCTATGTGGTCAGTGCATAGCTGCTACAAACAAGATAGTTTGAAGCAACGAGTTAGTTGCTAGTTGAGAGTTCAGAGTTGACTTCTGCACGGGAGGCCGTTAAGATAGAATCTGAGTGCATGAAGTTGAAGAAGCCGTTGACTGGGAACGACTGATGAAGATATAGAAGGCTGTTAAAAGGCTTAGCGAGTGCTGTGGTGATTTATAAAGTATGGAGATTAGCGAGAGCGCCGTAATTACGTGTGGTCGCGACTGTTGTATACAAGTGTGTCAATAATCCAATGTGTAGCCGATACCCCGTCTATAGTCACACACCTAAATCGTGACAATACAGTATAACATGTTGAGAGTACATATTTACGAACGTCTATTTTTAAAAATGAAAATTTTTGTGTATTAAAGTAGATGCAAACTTACTAATTAAAATTTTGCTGAATAAATTATACACTGGTTTCTCTAGCTCCAATTTAGATTTTTGTGGCTTGATGAAAGAAGAGCAGTGACAAAAATTGCAATTACAGTGAACAGTCTAAAATTAATAAATAAATTAATTGAGCGCCACTCTATGAAGACATATGAGGGAGTAGATGTATAGATCCATGGATTCTTGAACTCCGCCCTAGTTTGGAGGTGGCTGGTTAGCTTCACGCTCCAGCCGCTTTACTTCCGAGGAAGGAACCCCCGGTACCCATTGTATAGCAGGGTGGGTGGGCCCCAGAGCCGGTCTGGACTACTTGCAGAAAATTCTTGGCTGTACCGGGACTCGAACTCCCACCCTTCAGTCGCCAAGCCCGTAGCCATTCACTATACCGACTGAGCTATTCCGGTTCCTGCGCAGTCAGTATAATGAGTAGCTAGGGGCTGGGCAAAGGAGTAGTACGAGTTTAAGAATTTTCCGCAAGTAGTCCAGACCCACTCTGGGGACCACACAGCATGCTATCCAATGGGTACCGATGGCCCTTTCCCAGGGAATAAAGCGACCGGAGCGTGAAGCTGACCACTCACCCCCAACTAGTATCGAGGTAAAGAAAACATGGATCTATACGAGTACATCCACTCCCCCATATCTTCACGGCATAGTGCTCAATTAGTTAAGCACAGAAACAGTTTTTTTTTTCCAAAGGCTCTTCCAGCCCATTCAGGGCCCCGGGCCCCATTTAGTTCCGTTATAATCTTTCATAGACGGCATGACACCTTGAGCGAGTGATGAGCCAGTCGCAAGGCCGCTTCATAAATACTGGAGCGACCGCGCGACCACTGTCGCCTGCAGTTTCGCTTTCACAGTTAAAATTGTCCCATGTATGAAAGAATTCATCTGAATTTTACAGTACAGACACAAATGTACATACATGTGTTCCAAGAATTCTGATTGGCCTGAAGTTAATTTTATATTTTCCAGTGTGGCCAGTGCTCTAAGGTTACATATTCATGATGAAGAATTTCTAGGAAGATTTACAGAGGATTCCTAACTGTGCCAACGTTCATTTACAAGATTTAAACACTGGCTCATATACATGCTTAGCTTTCTTATGGTACCATACGTCAGGCAGAATTATTTCATTCACATATCTTGTGGGTTTTCGCATACTTCACTAAATGTTGACATTTAATTAGCTACTAATTGCATGTCTTGCAATCCTGGCATGTTTCATAAAAAGCTGACATTTAATTTTACCTACATTTTCACTCGCGTTAATGTACATTCGACCTTTTAGCACATTAAACTAATAAATTTATATGAAAGTGAAAATGAAAGAAGGAATGTGACATAAAGGTTTTAAAGGCGAAGATCATCTAAACAATATTTAGAATTTATTTTCTCATCCAAAAATTACATATAATTATTCATTAGGAAAGACAGACGGACGTTTCGGGCGAATAAAGTATCTTAATTAATTATTTTTTTCTCATATCCCTTCAGATTAGTATCTGTCGGATCATATATTATTTTTTATAAATTTCAACAATTCGTAAAATGTGTAAAATATTGAAATATCATTACTATTTAATTAACAACCTTCAGTCTTAACCAAGTAATCAAGGAACCAAGCAAGCAAACAAAAAAAATTAAACAAAATTCCAGTTAAACAACAAACCAACCAACCAACCAAAAAAGAAAAACTCCTAACAACCGAAAAACCAACAAGCCAAGCAGTCATGTTCGATCATATACTTTGTATTCATGCGCTATCGTCTTGTTTGCAAAGCTTAATGAGTTGTAAATTCAGCTATGAATCAATTCGTTTTTACTTCTAAGAGTCACGCATTAATTTGCATTGAGAAACATATGGGCGTTTTGCAAGCAAGTATTGTGGTAGGAGTGGCGATGCTTTCTATACAATGAAATGGCACTGCCAACAGAAGGCGGATGTAAGTATCCGATGTTGATTGATGGCTCATGATAGATTCGTCGGCTGCCACAAAGACATTTCCGTTCCGCGGGAGAATCCCAAGTTGTCGTTTGTACGTGCCGATTCTTCTTAAGTGCACAAATGTCTTAACTCGTACATGAACTCTGGTCGCCGATACTTGACCGATTACTGAAGCCTCTTCGCTGGCAACAAAGTAGGACTAATAGGCATAGAAATACGTCCACTGTTTAGGAAGTGTAATAAATGTTTTAAGATGAATCTTTTCTAACAAAGTACAGAGTGAATCTTATAGAACCGGCCCGATGAATTTGCTAATAATTCCGCAGGTGATGCATATAACCTCTCACAATTATGACATAATCCGTGGGCCGTGCTGAGTCGAATGGTGTGCGCATGATCCGGCAAGTGGCAGCCCTTATGCTGCAAGGTCAAGGACAATGCCGAAACGTGTCTGCAGTGCGCAGGCGACAGTCATGGAGCTCACTGTTGAACAGCGAGTGTTTCTAGTGCCTACTTGAAAATGGCGGACACTTTCAACACCTGCTCTGATGACGGCACATAATCCATGATAAGACATGTGTAAATTACTTTAATATCTGTATGGTATATTTTATATTACAGCTCATTTCGTCGAGCCGGTTCTATATGAATCACCCTGTATATTGCAGATTGTAACAATTTCTGCGTAAATGTCAAACCAAGGGGACGACGGAAATTAGGGAAGCACATCAAAATCACATCCCTCGATATATTAAAAGCAGGTTGAAATCAGGGATTTCTTTTTACCTTTCAGTTCAAGATTATTTATTTCCTTCAATAGCGCGAACTTCTAAATTGTAATGCCACGTATTTCCATAGAATTACACCGATATTTTTGAGGAATGTGTCGCTTTCATATTCAGAATCGAAGAGAAAACAAAGAAAGTCAGAAACTTATCTTGTCTGATTTTTACAATTGTAAAGATTAAACACAAAGTAAAATTACAATAACTGTTGAGAAGAAAATTAAAACCTAAGATATAAGTTACAACATGAAGGCTGAGGAAATTACACAATGATGAGACTCATAATTCTTTTCTTTTTACAAAAATACACTTTCGGTCATCAAACCACGACAGATGAAGTGGACGGTGCACGTAGCACACACGTAGACTAGGGGACATGGGTGTAAATGTGGAGGAAAAGGCCACTGAAGTGACTTAAGCGTGGATTAGGGAATAATGTTAATGCTGACCGTGAAGGGACAAGATGTGAGGGCGTGGACTGAATTAAGTTGGCTCAGTACTGAGTCTGATGTCATATTTTTCTGAACACGGTAAAGAAACTTCGTGTTCAATTAAAGAAGGGGTGATTCTGACTAGCTGCCACACCATCAGTTCCTTAAAATGACTTCTACTGCATGACGCCAGTTAATATATTCTCTTACGCGTCCCTGAGGCATAGGATGGGCCTTTTGATGGGCTCAAGGAAAGAGCCTTACTGCAACAAATTCCAAGTGGCCGGTAACACGTAGCCTAACCGCTGTGGGCCCAGATATTTTAATAAGGAGAAGAAGAATGTGAAAGTAACGCTAATTTTATCCTCGAAATGCATTGCAGGCGAATAATGTCACTAAAATAATTTTGTTCAATCTATTAATTTATCACAATCTGTCTAGTATACGCTATTAATTATTACAATATTTTTAAAATTACAGATTAATAAACTGATTGTGGCTGTAAATGTAACATTATAATTTTTACCTCATTTTTGTGTAATGTTAAAACAATGCTGATAAAAATTTTCAGTTACTTATTAATGTGTACTCATGTCATATAGAAGGTAAAGTTATCCCTGTGGAGGTTACATAGGGTTCTAGGATATCGAGACTGCCACATTTTCTAGATAATCGACTCATAGATCGCGGTAAGGTTGTCAGCCTTACGCGCCGGCCACCCTTTAACCCCAGGAAGATTTCTTGTACTCATTTCTGTTAGAGGCTGAGTCGGCCCCATGAAATTATTGAGCATGGAAGGATTATGTCAGTTTAAAAAAAATTAAGTGATCTCATCGGAAGCGAAGCCGCAACCTCCCGGCTTGTAGCACAGTGCCCCAACCAACTACGCTACTTCGTGTTCCCGTGTCATGTCATATTCAAAATGTATTGATTTAGAAAGTTTCCCGAGCTTCGTACAAATGAACTTTCACAGATATATCTGCTACTAAACTATCTAGTTTCATATGAGCAATTGCCAATATAGCTGCATTGTACATAACCGCAAAGCAATTTTAATTTTTTCTCTGATGTCTGTGGTAAAACAAATTGTAAGTTCTTCTTATTCTGTTACTGCTTTTTCAAAGCCTCTTTCGGGTAATGGCGGCACAGAGCCAAACACTATTTGGTGCCCTTAAACGGCTTGCAAATTTTAAGCACATCAACGTCTGAGTTGTTGCTTGCACAGTTTTAAACCATGCACAGCAACCCTAGAGTAGGTATGCAACCATTACAGCACAAGTGCACACAAACACAGGCAAGAAGATAGACGTACGTTTATGTTTTTTTTCCCCTTGACATTACAGCCCCAGTGGGCCTAGGCCTACCTCCATGAACTTCTCCGTTCACTTCGGTTTTTCTTGATCTTACACATTCGGTAGGACTCCTTGGGCGGGTGATGATCTCGTCGCAAGGCCTCTACCTGTACACGAACACAGAAAAACGCACACACACAAACTAAACATCCATGCCCTGAGTGGGATTCGAAACCACGATCCCGGTTTCCAAGCGAACGAAGACAGTACATGCCTTAGACCGCTCGGCTACCGTGACCGGCAATCTATATTTTTGATGGAGAACAAATTAAACTATATGTCATAAATGTACAATTATCTGGAGTAACAAGAGCATAATATACTTAGTAATACATAAATTATAATAGTGTGGCGCGCCGCCAGAAAGCCGGAAGGGGTTAGTGAGACCGGGTTGGTTTCCTAGGCAACAAGCAACGTTCCGCGACAACGGCTAGCAATCAGAACGCGTCCGTTGCTAAACAACAACCAGCAATATCCAAGCAAACAATTATTTGAAGCAACTTTTGCATAGCAGCGGGCGAAATTAACTCTTCGACAAGGTGTTCCCTATTCAGTCCCAGTGCAGGATATAACAGTTCGTGTTAGGCAAGAGAACAGCAGGTTTCGTATCAGACAAGAGAGTTCTTATCCAGCTAGAGCTAAGGATAGTTGAGCTCCGAGCAGAAGACAAGAGGTGCAAGAGTGTGGCAACATTGAAGAAGAAATGTCCGAATACGTTATAAGTGTGAATAATTTTATTTGCGAGTGTAAAAGTGACTGGCCAATAAATATATTCGCCAAATCCGAGAACCCACACAAAGTTCTTATCGCGTTACCTAGCAAACATGCAATAATAATATACATAGCAACTTTCAAGATTTCCGGAAAAACCTTCCTTGATACAACACTTTCTGAAGAATTATTTACAACTCATTAACCTTTAGAATATAGTCCATCGTTTAACGAATGAAATGCAGACAATATGGCATCAGAATGTGTAGCAATGGTAGCAAGAAATTTAGGGAATATCACCTGTAATAATCCATCTCTATTAAAACTTTTTCAATGGCTCTTCCAGCCCATTCAAGGCCCAGGCCTCTTATTCAAGTCCATAATCATTTTTCACAGACGGCAGGACTCCTTGGACGGGTATCAGCCCGTCGCAATGCCTCTACCTATACACAGAAAAACACAAACACACAATAAACGCATACATTCACAAAACATCCATGACTTGATTGGGATTCTATCCCACGATCCCAGTGTCCGAGCGAGCGCCTTAGATCGCGTGGCTACTATGATCGGTTTCTCTAAGAACTAGAGTAGAAGATATGAAGAAGAAGGAGTAGTTAATATATTGTATACACAAAATACGTGCTTCTTTCCATGGCAAACGTAGAGGAAGTGGCAGACGTGACAATGAACGACAAAGACCAGAAAATGAATAGAAATGCTGGAATGTGGAGGAAGTTAAGTAATGTATAGACTCATCTACAGAACGTGTCTCGTGCTCTGGGAAATTGGGTATAAAGGGGGAGAGGCAGAGTTTAAGTAGTGAATATGAAGAAACAATATTTGTTTCTCTCTGTAACGGAGTAAGAACGAGAAACAGCAAATAGAAATGTAGTAGAGACAATGACAAACATGAACAAATGTACAAAACATTATGAATTAGTTTATGTCTTTACCTCAGAAATGGAGCACAGAAGATGGCAGTGCTGCAGGAGCGGAACCAGTAGTATTAACAACAAACGCATGTTTTTACGAGACTCTGGTTGGGTCTAAAGTTGCAATTCATGATGCGAATGCAGAACCTGAAAGGCACGCGAACGTCACTGCTAAACTGCTTCATTCTCCTTCCTTCTTCATGTGCTGGCACACGAAACTGCAGTGTAACAGTAGGAGGTGGGTGCATCAGAACGCGCCATGTCACATAGCCGAGCATATCTGCGTTGCCAAGATGCTTGCTGCATCCACAGTGCACGGACCAGCAGGAACGCTGGAACAAGTGAACAGCAGATTTGGGTTCACCGGCAACATCGATAAATGTGAAAAATTTATGTCGGAGTGACTGCAAACAGACGGTATGTATCTACCACAACGAATGAAGAAATCCTACTCCGACATGAATATGATGGTTAAGTAGCCTATGGCTCTGCTCACGACGCAGGCGCAAGTTCGGGACTCTGACAATATAAATGCGAGATGAAGGAAAAGAGTTCAAAGGGGACTGGCTACTGTCTGCATTCGAGACGGTTCAGTTAAGGATTCGACATATTCCCTGAGGAAGGCCGTGCCATAGCTCAAGCGGTTAGTCTCTGGTTTCCCTGCGCGGCGGCCCGGGTTCGATCCCGGGTCTGGTCAAGTGGGATTTGTGGTGGACAAAGTGGCGCTGGGGCAGGTTTTCTCCGAGTACTTCGGTTTCCTTTGTCAATCTTCATTCCACCAAATTCTTCATCATCATAATCACCCGGGGTAGGCTACAATAGGCTAATCAGTGGCCACCGTGCCGAGTGGACCCAGTTGGACTCCACCCCCCACTAAGCAAATTTAAAAAAAGAATTAGTACCTGAGGAACTTGTTTTCATGTCTGTCTTCAGTCTTTTCAAATAAATATCGGAAAATTGGTTTTGAGTATGTCACTTTTTGTTATTCATCAATCAATAATACGTAATTATCTCATTACATTCGATGATCAATAATCTTTGCAACTGAAAATGCGTCCGACACAGAAGAACGTAGGATCGTGTCCTCAGAATTATACCATTTTTTTTATCTTGTAAATGCATATCTTTCTGATACTTGTTGCTACTAACGTAGCCGTCACTACTTGACTAGAAATTGCCACCGAGTTCTTCAATATATTCTTAATGTAATCCAGAAATATTCTAGACGATGACTCGCACCACCATTTATCCATGTGAATTTCGTCAAACCCTTAGTTGAATTCGACTGATACAACATGGAAATCTCCCAATATATAAAAATTCTTTATAGATTTCAGCGTTTCTCGAATTACATTTAGATAATTTTATCTATACTTATACTTCCATTTATATACAATATGTTTACATTCTCTAGGAAAATATGAATATATTTTTACAAAAGAAAAACAAAATTCATGTCCTGTAGTCCGCAAGCGAACTATACCGACCCAGCAAACACCGCTTATCGGCGAAGTTTGTGCCAACTTTTGCGGATAGAGGGTGTCACGTGGTCAGCGCAACGGATCCCCACGGCCGTTAATCTCGGTTTTCTAGACCGGAGCAGCTATTTCCTTCAAATGGCTCCTCAATTATCCCCACGAGGCCGAGCGTACCCCGTTTCAGACCCACTACTTCTCAGACAATCTGGTAGCGCGGGGAATCGAACCCGAACCTCTGAATCTGTAGTGTGTATTTAACCCATTGCATCCCTCTATCATTTTTGCTGGCTCTAGAGCCGACTCTACAGCAGACTCTACTTTACAGGCGGTAGGACTCCTTGGACGGGTGATCAGCTCGTCGCAAAGCATCTACCTAAACACAGGACAACCTAAACACAGAATAAACACATACAAATATCAAACATCCATGCCTTGTGTGTGATTCGATCCCCGAACCCTGCTTCCGAGCGAGCTAAGACGGTTCATGCCTTAGATTACTCAGCTACCGTGACCGATCTCTGCCATTACTACCATGTAACTGACTACAGTCCTCAAGCAATGTTGCCTGTGTTCATAAAGACCACGACTCCCAAAGGGGGTACACAACAGATTGTAGCATTTTCCGGTCTCGATAACAATGAAATAAGCTGTTTTTGAGTGCATGGTGCTGAGGAGAATATTTGAACCCCAAAAAAGAGGAAATACGACAGTACAAACAAAATTACATAAAGGGATGACAGAGTATGAATCCAGAAGCTTGCTGCGTGTAACACGCTCAGGAGTGACGGAAGTATCCTATCAGTGTCAGAAAGGGAAAAGATGTAAATAACCATTTAAGTTCGTATGTACTTTATGGCCTCATGTTGATTACATGTCATTAAAATACCGAAACGTTTTTAACATGCAAGATCATATTCAAGGGGTGTACCATATTACACGAAAATTTACAATTCGTACATACACATGTACAGTACATATAAGTAGATTCTAAAGGGTTCTGACGAAGGTGGAGGACAAACAGTTTTACTGGGTAAGATTTGAGGTTTTCACGGCGGTGACAATGAAGAAAACAATCTTCTGGGATTTGGCTCAGTGTAGATGTGGTGTTAACCGACGTTTCAGAGGAACGTATCGACTCAATCTTCAAGGTAGAAGGAAAAATAAGAAAATCCGCAAGCGAAGACACAGTGAGAAGGTGTTAGCAGTCTGGGATATGTTCCTCCGAAACGTCGGTTAACGCCATATCTACACGGCGCCACATCCCAGAAGACTTGCTTTCTTCAGTATCACTGGGGGTTTTGAACTTTTTCCAAACAAATATAATTTCAAATATCTTAAGCATATATTTCTCATAAAGCGCTAAAACTAATATCATGTTAAAATTTATTTACATAGGCCGTGGTTTTAGCCTTTCATAAGAAATACATGTCTCCTATATTTTAAAGCACCTATTCTTATGCAAACGAATTGCAGAATTTGGTTTAATGATGTTTACCCGCTGAAGATGATTATGCATGACAGGAATATATCGGAATATTTTTAAAGCCGCGCCATAGCTCAAGCGGTTAGTCGCTTGATTCCCATCGCGGCGGCCCGGGTTCGATCCCGGGTCTGGTCTAGTGGGATTTGTGGTGGACACTGGGAAGACCAAGGCGTAGGTGGGTGGACAATATTAAAATGGATCTTAGAGAGATAGAATTAGATGGTATTGATTGGACTGATCTAGCTGAGGATAGGGAGTAGTGGAGGGCTCTTGTGAACACGTAATAAACCTGCGGGTTCCATAAAATACTGGGAAATTCTTGAGTAGCTGTAGATTTGGCTTCTTCTCAAGAAGGGCTCAGCTCCATAAGTAAGTAAGTAAGGCCGCTCCATAGCTCAAGCGATTAATCGCTGTCTTCCCACCGCGGCGGCCCGGGTTCGATCCCGGGTCTGATCAAGTGCGATTTGTGATGGACAAAGTGGCCCTGGGGCAGTTTTTCTCCGAGTACTTCTGTTTCCCCTGCCAATCTTCATTCCACCAAATTCTCCATCATCATGCTCACCCGGGGCAGGCTACAGTAGGCCAATCAGTGTCCACCGAGCCGAGCGGACCCAGTTGGACTCCACCCTCCACTAAGCGAATTGAAAAAAAAGTAGGTAAGTAATATTTATTTAAATGTGTTTGAGAAGTAGAAAATGCATGCCACATCTGTGTTTTTTGTCTGTCAATTGTACATTTTCCGTAGAATTTATTTATATAACTTAGATTGGAGATTATCACAGCGGTGACTATGAGGAGTTCTGGCTTCTGGGGCATAATGCTGTGTAGTCGGATGAAAGTGAACGACGTTTCGGAGAAGCATATCGCGTCCATATCGAAGTTGGGAGGAAAAGCCAAGCAAAACACCGGCGTGAAGCAGGCAGCAAGCAGAATTCTTACTTTTGACCTTGGAGATGGAAGCGATATGTGAGGCCGAATGTCGGGCTGAATTTCGCCAGACTACACGGCGTTATATGGCAGAAATATTATTTCTTTTCTATATGAGATTGGAAATGCGAAAAGGATAATTTAGTGACAAACATCAAAGAATTCACAGCTGTCAATTTAACGGCAGCTATTTTTACTGTGATTGTTATTGACTTCATTTTACTCAGTAGGATTATGTTCAAAAAGTGACTGAAAAGTGATAGCCATTATGTTACTCTCATAACCAGAGAACAAATATTTTCGCGGCAGGAACACAAGCTCGTTGCAATGTGTCTGAGAGCACGGGGTCTCGTGCATGTGGATCTGAGATCTGTTTGCCTTCAATTGCGTGAAAGTGATTTGGTTAGGCATTGATTACGTTGGTTTCTGGACACGCTGCACATTTCCATTTTGAGGAACTCATACTATATTTATACATATTCTTTTACACTGTGGACTATATGTGGAAAGGTCAGTTAAATTTATTTCATTAACAATTGAATTGATTTATCTACAGTTTCCTGCATGACGAATTAATTGCAATATTTGCTTGTTTGTTTCTTATTTATTTAAACGTTATTAACTTTTATCTTACCAACTCCTTAGAGTAGTTGGTTGAGGCACTGCCCTACAAGACGGGAGGTCGTAGGTTCGGTTTCCGATGAGTTCATTTGATGTTTTCAATTTACCTAATCCTTCCAGCCGCACTATGGCCCTGGGGTCGACTCAGCCTCTATCATAAATTAGTACCAGGAATCTTCCTGGGGGCAAAGGGAGGCCTACACATTAGTCGATTGTCTGGAAAATGTGGGAGCCTCGACGTCTCACAACCCTATGGGCCTTCAGAGTCTGTTTCAGGGATAGCTTTAACTTTACTCCAGAATGTAATTCGCGGTTCACAACGAACATGACCCGCGCTTCAACACTTTGTCTTCACTAGCCCCCACATTCGGGCTTAAAAATTGTTGATTAATTAAATCGTTGTTTTTAATTTGAAATGCGCAAGAGAAATATAAGGAAAGACGCCAGTGGTGAAAGCGATTTCTCTTTCAACTTTGTCTTCCGGTTCTTATGTTGCTCTACAAAACTTTGTTGAGTTAAATGCATGTAGGCCTATGTTATCTTCTTGATCTCAACAGAATATGACTGAATTCTTCGTAGAAGGGATTGATGCTACCTATTGACATTTAACGATTTTTTAATTAAGTTGTCTGTCTCACATGTCTCTAATTGATTATCATTAGCAAACCTGTTTGATTTTTATCTGTAAATGAGAAATTCTGAAAGTTGTGGTATTTTAGCTTGGACAGCTACGCTATTCATTAGCACAGCGACATTAATCAAATGGAGAGCAGGATGACAATATTTATTATTGGGGATAATATATACTGTCGATGAGAGAAAGATTGATGACTTTATGTCTCACTCGAACGCTGTTATGGTCCTGCACAGCTGCTACACGCGAGATTTCAGAGTGAGTTAGTCAACCAATAAGTGCAAAAAAACAGTGTGGCTAGACCTAGGCATAAACTTCTTATTTATTGTGTGTTCATGAGGTAATTAACGAGTGAAGAAAAATAAAAAAAATACCGCCATTTTTCTATATTTGAAGATGTATTCTGTATATCACATCACTTTGAAATTATTATGGTAGATAAAACTGGGAAAGAAAATATTGTATTCTTAATTTTGGTGAAGTTGAAAACAAAAACAACAAAAAACAAACTCCGTGATTGTAGTCCACAAGAGAACTATACCGACCGAGCGACCGCCGCTTGTTGGCACAGTTAGTGCCAACTTTAGCTGATAGAGGTTGTCGCGTGGTCAGAGCAATGAATCCCCACGGCAGTTAATTTCGGTTTTCTAGACCGGAGCGTCTGTTTCGTTGAAATAGCTCCTCAATTACCCTCACGAGGCTTAGTGGACCCTGTTCTAGACCCACTTCTTCTCAGAAAATCTGGTAAAGCTGGGAACCGAACCCGGACCTTTGGATCTGTAGTCAATATGAGTATATGTTTCTTGTAAATTATCTGAAATATTTTTGTATTTTATTATCTATAAATTATAACAACGACTTTTCCTTAATTCCAATTGTTGTATTTGTTTGAGAATATTACAGAGCATTCCAGAAACATAAACCAGACCTCATTTTACAACTCATATTATGCTTATGCACCAGTCAATTACTTTGATTATAAGGAAATATCGTAAGCGTCAATTTCATTTGAATTCTATTTGCTACGTGTATGTGATGACTTGTCATTATGAACTCTAAGCCGCGACTGCTGTCTGAAAACTGATTCAACAAATGCATGATGACGCTGGTGGGAAATATATAATAAAAATTTTGATGATCAAAAATAATTCTCTCTTGGAAATGAACTGTAAGTATATATATAACTGCACTTAATTACAAAAATAATTTCAGAGATAAAACAAGCCAAGACTAATATACTTAAAAATCTATCACACAGTGAATCATTTGAAAGTTTATCAGACTTCATAATGATAACTTGATAAACTTACAAATCTGGAAATAATACTTACGGCCTAGCACGAGTGAGAGACAAACAATGAATACACATTATTTCGGAGAGAATACCTGAGAGGAACAGAATATTTGGGAGACATAACGCTGGATTCGAAATTCATATTAAAATGGTACTTATATACTAGTGTGGACTAGATTAATCGGGCTTGATATTGTGGCTAGTGAACCTTCGGGGCGCAAAAGAAAAGGGTTGGGAATTTCTCGAATAGCTGAGTGACTATTAGCTTCGCGAGAAGGATTCTGTTAAAATGAAGATGATATCATACTAATTTCAGTTATTTCATCTATTTGAATTTATTTAAGCTATTCAGGGTAATATAGTGCCAGTGACCAATCACAGTGGCCGCTCTGTCAAAGGCATGAACCGTCTTTGACCGCTCGAGCACTGGGATCGCAGTCTCGAATCCTAGTCAAGGTATCAATGTCTGTTTGTATGTATTCGGTGTTTGTATTGTTCTGTGTGCAGGTAGCGGCCTTGCGACGTGCTGATCCTCCGTCCAAGGAGTTCTACTGACTGTGTATAGATCAAGAAACTGAAAAGTGGCCAAGGTCCACAAGGACTGTAGAGACACAGAGAGACAGATAGACAGATAGATAGATAGATAGATAGATAGATAGATAGGTGTATTACTAGTAGAGAAATATGTACCACTTGAACCACAATAACTAAGCTAATTAGTATCACTCTTTGGCCGCGTCACAACTTAAGCGGATGGTCGCTGGCTTCCCACCTCGGCGGCCCGGGTTCGATCCCAGGTTTAGTCAAGTGGCATTTGGGCAGGTTTTCTCCGAGTACTTCGGTTTCCCCCACCAATCTTTATTCCACCAAATTCTCCATCAACATAATCACCCGGGGTAGGCTACAATAGGCCAATCAGTGGCCGCCGTACCGAGTGGACCCAGTTGACTCCACCCCCCACTAAGCGAATTTTTAGTACCACTCTTCTTGAGGATCGAAGATTTAAAAACGAGAGTGAATCTGAAATCCCACCGAGGACTCTGCTGCACACACAAACGATTGCCTCGGGCTACACGAGCCGGCTACCCGACTTACAGGAGGCTGACAGGCGACAAAGAATGCCAAGTTCATGGCATGGACTTATGTGATCAATCACCATATGCAGTTATGCAAACCAGCAGACTTTATTCTGTTTTCTACAAGATGTGGGAAACACAAGACTTGTTTTACCTCTTGTTCGTTTGAAAGGTTACATTCTTCTCCAGTTACACTCTGTCACTTTCCTACTCGGAATTACGGGATAAAAGAACATCTGTTAGACAGAAAAGGACTGGTGTTTGAGAACTGATAGTGTGATATATCGACATTGTCAGAAATATCTTCAGGAATACCAACTTGAGGATATGCGTTATATTTCTCGCAATCACTATGCTACAAACCAGAAGGTCACGGGTTCAAGTCCCGATGAGGTCATTGGAATTTTTTCAATTTACGTAATCTTTCCAGCCGAACTATCGCCCTCTGGTCGAGTCAGGCCTTACCAGAAATGAGTGCCAGCAATATTCTTGGAATATTCTTGGGGGTAAAGGGCGATCGACACGTAGGGCTGACAACCTTGCCGCCATCTATGAGCCGATTGTCTAGAAAATGTGGGAACCTCAACATCTCACATCCATATGGTCCTCCACGGCCTGTTACAGGGATACCTTTACTTACTTACTTACTTAACACGTTATCTTTGTGAAAATTGTACTAACACGCAATTGGCAAGAGGAAACCGTAGGTGCGAGAGCAATGTATATACATGCATGACTTTGAGACATTTTCTGTTACACATTAGAGTAATTAGTTAAATCTCAGGGGTTGCGAGGAATTAACCTCACAGCATGAATACGAAATTTCTGAAATCAAGAAATATTGTAGGGCTTTGTGGAAGGAATAAATAGTCTCAAACGAATAATTAATGTTGCATTCCAAAAAATTTGAAGACCTTAGGAAGTGACGATCATGTGATGGCTCTGATGTGTAGCCCAGAAACAGGGGTCTCACAATTCATTATGAATCTCTGGGGACTACTTTAATGATGTTAGCACATCCCTCGAAATTTCTGGAAGCGTAGTTTTTCTGTACTTTGTATTTTCTCCCTGCAACTTAAATCGATCTGTCATTTCTGTTCTTGTGATTTCTTCCTGCATTCGTATCTCCTTCATGTTATAAGCACTCCTTTGTGGACCATGACAATAATTCCACAGTTATGTATATTTAAAGTGCCTGTGTGTAGCATACGTTCATGGGACGCTCTCTGTACTTGGTAAAGTTATGCAGCCATCAACATGTGGCTAGTTTCAGAATAACTATATTAGAAGTTAAACAAGAATTTCTTGGCATCCACGGAGATCCGACCTAAATATTTATATATTGTCACCTATTTCCGGTCATAACCACTGCTGAAGAATCCAATCCAATACTAGTCGCCAACTTCTGACACCAAATATCACGTGTACGGGGGGGGGGTAGGGGGACTCGGTATCCCACATGTGAG
>NW_019733346.1:153874-165890 GCF_002891405.2 Cryptotermes secundus
ACGTACTTTACGTCTAAACAACTTATGTGATGGTGGTTTCCTATTTGTAGTGATGTTTGCCCTCTGAAGATGGTCCACAGAGACCGAAACATGTAAGGGTGTTAAGTTTTCATGTAGTAAAAAACTTACAGGTCACATTGGACGGAGTGATTTATATTTGTAATTGTTAATGTGACGGACCAGAATGAAACGAATCAAAAATTCTAATTCTCTTTACTCCTCCCACCACATACAGATGTTAATTGGGGTGCCTCTGTAATGCCCTCAACCTTCTCTAGTTCTGACTTTTTAACGAAACGTAAAACACACTGTAGACCTATATGTGAAATTTTAAACATTCAAGCACTCTTATATCGTGATATATTGGTAATAAGTGTTATTCTTGTTATGTGAAATCATTTGGTGCTGAAATTTCCCCAGTGTGGTGCTTACGCTAAATATCACCACATGCAATGGAAAGCAGAACTCGGTGACATTCAGATGATGAAAGCTCTCGCGTCTGTTTCATTCTCATGGAATCTTCTCCCTTTGTTACACTAAATTAGCTTTCTCATGCCACGTCCATTACAAGAGATGAGTTTAATCTTTCCATGACGAATTTACTTCTAAACATGTATATATATGTGTGTACTTAAATAGGCCTCTACACAGTTTATTTAATGACGCCGTCCGTATATAGCCAAGAACAGCATGATGATTGGTGAGTACTGATTTCAAGATGATGTGTAATGAAACAGTAGTGACTTAATTTGGGGCAGCATTCAGGAATTCGCCTGAAGGGGCTGAAGAAAATAGCGAAAAAACCGTGTCAGGCTATCCATTCTCCTGGCTGCGGTTTGAGTCCAGAATTACCTGAATAAGAAATAGGAGTGATACATGTACTATGTGTGTGTGTGTGTGGGCGCGCGCTGGTATGACTGTGTGTCTACACACACAACAGAACGTTCATAGAGAAAAACTGATGCGTCAAGTTCTGAGCGCAATTTTTAGTTTAATTTCCTTATTTTCAAAAACTGCAAGGAAGCTTCTGAGATCACCTTGCTCTCTGTTCATGTGCCCTTTGTGTCTGTCCATCTCTCTTTGCGTTCCTTCTCAATTTTTATTAGGAAGCTTATGAGATTAATTTGCTCTCTGTTCGTGTAACTCTCCAGCAATTTTGATTTTATGTCCATGTTTACATATATATACGTAATGTTCTGATATAAGAAACACACATTGTATGAAATTCACAGGGGTGGTTTCTAAAGAGTAGGGTAACTTTGAGATCCAGGATTTCCTGTTTGACCATGATGTTCGAAGTCGGACAATCAGGCAAGCAGTGACAGTCATATGGAGAAATATATATAGGATAGCACAGAAGCTAGTTAACAAGTTAGTAAAATGTGCACTAGGCCACGCCATAGCTCAAAGGTTAGTCGCTGGCTTCCCACCGCGGCGGCCCGGGTTCGATCCCGGGTCTGGTCAAGTGGGATATGTGGTGGACAAAGTGGCCTGGGGCCGGTCACGGTAGCCGAGCGGTCTAAGGCATGTACTGTTTTCACTCGCTTGAAAACCTGGATCGTGGGTTCGAATCCCACTTAGGGCATGGATGTTTAGTTCGTGTGTGTGCGTTTTTCTGTGTTTGTCTACAAGNCCCAAGTAGTTCTACCGAATGTGTAAGATCTAGGAAAACCGAAGTGAACGGAGAAGTTTATGGAGGTAGGCCTAGGCCCACTGGGGCTGTAGTGCCAAGAAAAAAAAAAGTGGCCTGGGGCCGGTTTTCTCCGAGTACTTCGGTTTCCTCTTTCAATCTTCATTCCACAAAATTCTCCATTATCATAATCACCAGGGGCGTGTTATAATAGGCCAATCAGTGACCCCGTGCCTAATGGACCTAGTTGGACTCCGCCCCCACTAAGCGAATTAAAAAAATACACTAAAATGCTGAAAAATATTTTATTACTTGCTGAATTTTATAAAAATGGCTAGAAATGAGATCCTCCTTGTTCAATGCTCGACTCAGAATTTTGTGATACCGTTCTACAAGTTGACTGTCAAGTTTCAGAGTCAGCGTCAGAGTCACTTTACGACTGGCAGTTTACGGCAAATCTGTTTGTCTTGGCGATAAGCCACTTGAGATTCACGGCCAGAATTTTTTTCACCTGAGCATTTGTGGTCATAGTGCTTATGTAACATCCTCTGTGACGAGAGTTTGGGTCTATCGTTTATAATTGCTGCTGGGCCTCGCCAGCACAGTCATTCTCACATCCGAGTCCCGCGGGACTCTTGAACACAATTTATTGTCTCAGATTCGAGAATCCCCCAACCTGGAGGGCCAGGTTTAAATCCGAACGTACTTTTAATACAAGAGGCTGCTTTATGTTAACTGATTTTAGGCCACTCTGTATTATTTATATGGGGAGGGGGGGCAGAAAAAAATTAGAGAGGAGGATACCTCAACTATTGGCAATGAAATAACCGGAGGGTGTTAGAAAATAAGGCGATGTTGACGATGACTGGTTCTTGATTATTTATTGGCGCCTAATGAACTGCTGAGCGGTGGGTTAAGATGACGAACTGAAGAGAAAGGCCAGTCGTTCCCTACTTTCTCGGCATTTGTCTGGTGAGAATAAAGAAACTGACGAGGCACCTCAGAATCAGGAGCTGGGATCTGCGCGACGACCAGCCGATCACGAGCCCCTGCATACGATATAGGAACTGTAATAATTAGACAGAAATGATGGATTGGACGACGACAAAGGGGCTTCATTGGGCCGCGCCATAGCTCAAGCGGTTAGTCGCTGGATTCCCACCGCGGCGGCCCGGGTTCGATCCCGGGTCTGGTCAAGTGAGATTTGTGGTGGACAAAGTGGCGCTGGGGCGGGTTTTCTCAGAGTACTTCGGTTTCCCCTGCCAATCTTCATTCCACCAATTGATACACAATAACCCTCACCTATCATCTGGGGCTGGTATAATAGGCCAGAAGTGGCCGCAGTACAAGGGACTTAGTCCCACCCCACTAGCAATAAAAAAAGGGGATGGCTTCTTTTATGCAGTCACTTTCAGGTAATTCACACAAACGATATTCTTTCGCAAGAAGAAAATATCGCAGAATATGTTCCTTTTGTGTGTGGCATGGTTGCTATGTCTGATACCGCTATCTATCTATCTATCTATCTATCTATCTATCTATCTATCTATCTACATCTAAGACTCTACAGCCCTTGTGGATATTGCCCCCTTCTTCAGGTTCTTAATCCCATACACAGTCTGTGGGACTCCTTGGATGGGGGATCGTCCCGTCATAACGCCGCTACCTACACGTAGAAAAACAACCACAGAATAAACAAACACAGACATCCATGCCTCGAATATGTTTCGAAGCTGTGACCCCAATGATCGAGCGGACGAAGACGATTTAGGCCTTAGAACGCATGACCGCTGTGACCGGCGATGCCACGAGCTACACAGATTCAAATGATGATGTCACCGAGTTGACGCGCGACGTGTATATGTACGAGTTGCAAATAAAATAGACCGAGAAGTTGGAAACAAAAAGTCATTCTCACATTCCACGTGATAGTTCATCAGAAACTGCAATGTAACTAACTACCTTCTCTTCCAGCAAGGCGTAATTTATTTGGTAAGGTATTATTTGTAGCCTCAGGAGTACTCTCTATTTTAATCTTGCTAGTTGCTTCCTTGGTCTTTACCCTGAAGCTGGAGGTAGTACAATTCTCAGAAATATTTGCGAACTTCTACAAAATGAAGAAATATATCATAGTCACCGAGGAAGAACCCCAAATCTGAAAAGTTATTCGCTTAATATACTACGTATATAAGTATAGAACAATGAAGTTTATAAATACGTCATTCATTGCAGACGCTTTTAGCGGGGGGGGGGGTCCTGCAATAACGAAACTGACAAACTGAGACTTGTATCACACATTTTTTGTGAACTTTAACATGCTTCCTAACTATGCATGTGTATGTGCATATGTGTCTTAATGAGCTACAAACATAATAAATACTGTGCACTGTAATAAATTAACTGACACACAAACGAAGGTGTCAGAAAATAGGTCACAAATAGAAGTAAGACAGCTGTAATGAATGTAACATATTTTCTTTATGTGCCACTATGGATCAGCACAGCCCAGCTTCATGACAGTCTAGGTAGAAGAGGCGAATCCTCAACTTCAGAGTCTGGTTTCAGTAGTCAGAATGGCGACAGTGCTTGAGGAGGGTATTACAGATGAGCTGCGTTCTTTTGTGCGTTTTATGATTAAAAAGACTAAATGCGAATTATATTCATGAAGAAATAGTTTGAAAAGGAGGTACGGAAGTGGCTAAGACAACAGCTAAAAGACGTCTATATTGTGGGGCTCGACGCACTGGTAAAGCGATGGGGCAAGTATTGGTGGAGGATATGTTTTGCGTTTTGTACCCATTTATGTACTATTTACGGACTCTACACTACAAGGAAGAAGCACTAATTAATTTTTGGTCAAGTACCGGCCCAAAAATGACAGGCTTCGTAATTTAAGGAAATCCTCTCTAAGGACGAATATATTCGCTAGTTGATTTAGAAACCAAAACTAATATCTTAAAGTTGAAGATTAAACTGCAAGTTGCATGCTGCAAATATTTCTTGGCAACATAAGAACGACTTCTGTTTCACTTCCACCTCGTACACGTGTATGCTGTACCTGAGTTCGTTACCCCTCTTGGTAGCGTGTGCAGCACTTACAGCAGGCCTTACATAGTTACCGAAACTTGCCAAGTCTCCTGAGAGAGAACGTGTTTCTGTATGGAAGGTTCGATCCCATGTCCATCGAATGTAAGGTCACTGTGGCTAGACCAGAACTTAAGTCATGACATATATTCCGGGCCCCTTTATGGAGGACATCTCCTTTCTTTCCGCCAAAAATGGCAAGGATATCACACCTCGAAATTGGGCCAAGTTGAACTGAACTTAAAAAGGACAAAATTTATTTTCAGAATTATGTGATGCAGACCCATATATTTAGACTTCATTTGCTAGCAGAGAAAGCATAAAGCAGGGAGCAACGCCGGAGTATAAAATTTTCGGATTCATTCATTCATGGAGCTGAGCCCTTCTGGAGGAGCCGCGAACTATTCAGCTACTCAAGGACTTCTCAACATTTTATGGAACCCAAAGGTTCATTACCGTGTTCACAAGAGCCATCCACTGGTTCCTATCCTGAGCCAGATCGATCCAGCTCATACCACCCCACCCTATCGCTAAGGTCCCTTTTAACCTTATACACCCACCTACGCCTTGGTCTTTCTAGTGGTCGCTTTCTTTCTGACTACCGCATTAATATCCTATACGTATGCATTCCTCTTCTCGTCCCTTCGTTCTAATTTCCCTCCCCATCTCAACCACCTCAACTTGATCATTCTAATTATATTTGGAGAAAGATACAAGTCATGAAGCTCCTCATTATGTAGTTTTCTCCAAACTTCCGAAACTTTATCTCTCTTTGGTTCAGATATTCTCCTCAGCACCCTGTTCTCAAACACCCTCAGTCTATGTTCTTCCNGACCTGCCGCGTTCTAAACAGCAGAGCCTCGTTTCTGCGTAGAAACAATTTGAAATACTCAGTGAATAATCTATGATTTAAGATACAACTGCATTTTCTGAACATTTGTTTCTGATAGATAAATTATTTTTCAGCCATTAACCTACTTTCTCGTTTAATTAAGTGTATACACTTTGTCCCTGAACTGAAAATTGTTGAACGTTCTGAATTGCCGTCGTACTTTGCATACAACAAGGGCCGCGCTATAGCTCAAGCGGTTAGTCACTGGCTTCCCACCGCAGCGGCCCGGGTTCGATCCCGGGGTCTGATCAAGTGGGATTTGTGGTGGACAAAGTGACGCTGAGGCCGGTTTTCTCAGAATATTTCGGTTTCTTCTGCCAGTCTTCATTCCTCCAAATTCTCCATCATCATAATCACCCGGGGCAAGCTACGATAGGCCAATCAGTGGCCGGCGTGCCGAGTGGACCCTGTTGGACTCCACCCCTCACTAAGCGAATTTAAAGAGAAAAAACTATAAATAGACATTGTTAGTGTGTAGCGTAATAAGTACTGCAATAGTCGAATTATACCTGAAATAAACAAATATCAAGACCAGCGCGCTACAGAGCTTGCTGTGAATGCATTTGGGCACTTCTCACATTCAATTAATACGATGCAGCTATTAAATTGACTAACAGAGCATAGATTGCTGTGTTTTATCCTGACAAATTATAAAACAACTTAAGAAGAAAGTGATTCATTATAATATTCTTCGATTTCAATTTCAAACAGAGAAGTCATCCAAGAAAAAAGCATAAAACATCACGATAAACTAGGACACAATAGCAATATATTACTGCAGCCCCTACTGCAACAACAACGAAGAAGGTTAAAGAAATTATGGCCAGCAGATCTACTGGATGGTTGAAGAGGATCTCTCATTGGAGGAGCCCTCATCACGATACATTAAGCACACGAGGACGGTGTTTAAATTATCAAATTAGCTTAAGAATGTATTTAATTCTGATTGCTATTACATATACGTATATATATATAAATTTGAAATATTATTACTTTTCATTAAAATTTCACGAAAACTACTGTAGCTTTATGAAAAACAAAAGGGTCATGTTCTGATACGGTTTTGTTAACAGTCTAGNATTATTATTTTATATAGGATTATTTTGTTTTCAAGAGATAGCTGTGATTTTCTGTCGGTTAGACAATTCATATTTCTGGTTTTGAGTTCTAGTTGTCTTCTCTTAGCTTTTATATGCGTTCTCCACATTAGTTTCTCGTCAAGGTGGAGTCCTAAATACTTNGTGCCTATGTTACGTATGCTTCAAATTCTGGCAAAGGTCAAGCTGAATCTGCAAACAAGTGCGGTACTTCTTTCCTTCTTCCCTTGTTTGCTTCCCGTTGCCTGACGGGCTAAGCTCCACCCTGTTGCAGACTAAAAGTTATCTAATCTCCCAAGTTCCTCAGGCATGTCTTAGACATTCATACTTACCATNTGAGCACTATTTCATAAACGTATGTCTATTTCCTTCCATGCCTTCAATCACTGAAATTACAAACAATTTACTTCGCAAAAGATGGAAAGTCGAGAAATACACACATTTTCATTTTAACGAATAAGAGTGTGGATATAAACAACATGAAGCATCTCTGACTTTCATGTAGCCTATTTGACTTTCATCGCTTATTAGAGGCGATGATACAGTGATCTGTCTAGCATGCCTGCTCCAGCGATAGAACTCACTAAAGTAGAACAGCCGTCTCTAATACGATTTTTGTCTTAGAACTGTGTGGAAAAAAGCATTAAGCTCTCTGGGACAGAGAAGATTTTCCGAATTTTTTTAATGCTTGTGGGGTGGGACTAATTCCCTTGCACTGCGGCCACTTCTGGACTTCTGTACCAGCTGCAGGCGATAGGTGAGGGTGATTGTGGAGCAATTGATGGAATGAAGATTGGCAGGGGAAACCGAAGTACTGAGATAAAACCTTCCCCAGCGCCACTTTGTCCAACAACTAACCGCTTGAGCTTTGACGGGGTCCTGTTTAAATAATTACTGAACAGCCAAATGACCTCTCTTAAAGAAAGAATAGACAAATGAAGGGAACAAAACAAATACGCTCAAGCAAATAGAAGACAAAAGCAGGATAAATTGCATCTTTTAAAGTGTCAGAAGAGAAAGTTCTGAGATCAGAGACTATATTAGTAACAGTAACTTAATTATAAATAACAATAATAACACAATTTTCTCTGTACTTAATGATGATGCCATGCGGACTTTTGGAGGAACGAAGGTGCATCACCACCTGTTCTGTAACCCGACACTGATACAGATCGGCTCAGGCCGCTTTACCTGAGCCTGTGTGAATCCCGAACCCTGTCTGGGGGTGAAGACGAGGAGGGAAATCTGCGAAAAGTCGAACCTCAGCTGTTCATACGGTAACCCGTCACTTCACAGACTGAGCTCTCAGAGTTCATGTTGTTGTTGTTGTTGTTGTTGTTGTTGTTGTTGTTGTTGTTGTTGTTGATGATGACGATGATGATGACGACGGCAACATAATTTCTGAAGGAATTGCAGGCTGTGACACGAATGTTTGTAGCTTATTCCTAACGAAAGTATACCGCAATATTCACTGACAGTTTGGCTGATCCATGTAAAACTTATGTAGAATCTACGAGCGAATTGTCAGCTTCAGATATTTAGACAAAGCTGTCATCCTATTCTTCTGTTCTGCTTACGGTTACTAAGAAAAGTAATTAAAGCCGCTCCATAGCTCAAGCGGCTAGTCGCTGGCTTCCTACCGCGGCGGCCCGGGTTCGATCCCGGGTCTGGTCAAGTGCGATTTGTGGTGGACAAAGTGGCGCTGGGGCAGGTTTTCTCCCAGTACTTCGGTTTCCCCTGCGAATCTTCATTCCACCAATTGCTCCACAATCACCCTCACCTATTATTTGAGCTGATACAATAGGTCAGAAGTGGCCGCAGTACAAGGGACTTAGTCCCACCCCACTAACATTAAAAAAAAAGAAGTAGACGGGGACAAAGCATAAATGAGTAGGGCAGGAAGGGCAGAGAACGAAGGAAAATGGGAGCAGGAACAAGTAATTGTAAAATCAACCTAAGAGAACTCGATGCACTTCCGAGAAAGTTCTTCGAGTTGTCTTTCGCTCTCTCCGTCACTGTGTGTGTGTGTTTCTGTCTTGTTGTTACGTAACTCCTTGTACAGGATGCTCAGCAAAAACTTCCCCTCCTACCAACACTCATCCGAAAATAAATAATAAACAGACGGTAATACGCCTGGTGAAACGCACGTCCGCCATTCAGAGGCTGTCATTATGATAATCTGCCGGTCACTCAACTTCGTATCTAACAGATCTAGTTCTGCGCCGTTTGACTGGCCTTTCTTTCCATCAAGTAATGCTACATACTAATTTGTCTTTCTATTATGTTCCAACACCTCATGACCTTTGCGTGCAATTTTCTTCTTATTTTGCGTGAGTCTTGGAGATATGACGGAGAATAGGCTACAGCTTCCGCGTGCCGTGTCTTCGAAGGCTAATAATTCGTTAGTTCGTTGCAAGCAACTGGCAGATTCCAAGTTTCTGTCTTAATGCAAAAGCAACACGGTCACTGCAATGTACTAAACTGGGCCAAGAACGTAAAAATATATGCCGAAAATGTTTAAGTTTATTACGTCGAATGTTATACAATTGTTCATATTAACTTCAATTAACCGCATGCATGAGAGACCTTACTGAGGAGAAAATATTCCTTCAGATGTGCAAAAAGCAAAGATTTGCCCTTTTTTACAAAACCCAAAGTTCCATCATTGCCTTCACAAGAGACAGATATATGTTCTCATTCTAAATCTTTTAAATCCATTTTACACATTCACAATTTTCTCTTTAAGATCAATATTGATATTGTCTTTCCATTTGTTCTTATGTCTTCCAAATTGCATCTTCCCTTCAAACTATTAGATTAATATTTTATGCATTTTCAGCTCTGAGAAAAGCAGTGTCAGGTAGCGAAAAATAGTCTCATTTGATGTTTATTTCGGGAGAGGCTCACCAAACTACGATAGGCAAATTAAGCAAATATTCATTTTGACGTTTTGTGCACTGGTTAAACTTGCTGTGGTAACAATATATTTGAGGCTGACAAACCTTACCGCCATGTGTGAACAGATTGTCTTAAGAAAATGTGGGCGCCTTGACGTCTCACAACCATAAGGAACTTCACGGCCTGTTAGAGGGATAGATTTTACATCAGGAAGTTAGGTCATTGACAGACAACTCAGTCTTTTTTGAGTCTCAACAACACAAAACCTGGCACTTTTTATATTGTAAATTAATCACATCTTCCACCAAGCATAGCAGCTTAACAACTTTAGAAACTGACACAAGAAGTTGGTAGAAAATGAACTGCAGTAACCAGCATGCAAGGTATAGTAGTTATGACTCAGGAGTAACTTTTTGCTAGAATTGCTGGCACTGCATTTAGTTGCAGTCTAGTTATTACATAAAAAGGCAAGTAAAAATGAAATGCAGTTTGATTACAATCTCTCGCAATAGGTCACACAACAGCAGTTTGACATACCTCATTTCCTATGTAATTGCTCCCGCTTTAATATACTTGGTCCAAACATTAGAAGGAAATCTGTCCCATGCAACTTTCAATTATTTTTACACGTCTCTCTCATAAGAATGAAGTTCATTTTTGAAAATCTTATTGTTGCTGATTCTCTTGTTTTCCTGGACAGGCCAATCGCTCTGTCCCTACATTTAAACAAATGTTACAGCCGAATCGACATTGCCTTATACGGACATTTCCATCCACTCATTAACTTTCTAATATCTCATGCAGTTGTCGTCACCCTCAGCTCCTATTTTTCCGTAAATTTCACACGGCCTGACCACAGAAATCGAATCACCGATCGCTATTGACCTCCAGCACGTCTTATTGACACAGCTGCCGTTTCACGTGTCTCAGTGTTATAACCGCTTAAAGATGCAACGAGAACTAACTTGGAGCGAAAAGCGGCCTCCGTAGTCTAGGGGTAACGTTCCAACCTCATGACTCAAGGTACGCGGGTTCAAAACCGGTGGAGGTCGTGGAATTTTTAAGGGCGGAAAAATTCAGGGAAAAGTCCTCCAGGAGGGACTTTAATCCGTGTGTCCCGTGTCGTAGATTTACGGCACGTAAAAGAACCTCATGTCTCTAGGAGACCTCTGAGCTAAATTACAGGCCCTTTCCCGCCCAAGTAGTCTCCAATGCCTCTGGTGGATGGGGGAAGCATCAAGGTACCAGGGGCCGACCTCGTTGGCTCTAAGGAGGCTGTTGGCACGCACTGTTACCTGTAGGGTATGGCGACAGTAGAAATTAAAAGGGGGGCGCACAATGGACCAATAACTGGTCTAAGTGTATGGGAAAACCCACCCCCTCTCATAATACGAATAATACGAACTTGGAGCGAACGAGAGAAAGATGTTTAGTTTTTTTTTTCTTCCTGGCACTACAGCTCAGTGGGCCTAGGCTTACCTCCATGAACTTCTCCATTCACTTCGGTTTTTCTAGATCTTACACATTCGGTAAGACTCCTTGGGTGGGTGATCAGCTCGTTGCAAGGCCTCTACCTGTACACAAACCCAGAAAAACGCACACACACACACACAAATTAACATCCATGCCCTGAGTGGAATTCGAACGACGATACCGGTTTCCAAGCGAACGAAGACAGTACATGCCTTAGACCGCTCAGCTACCGTGACCGGCTTTTTAGCTTATACGCCGTAACTTTTACAGTAATGCCGACGTCTTTTTAGAGGTAAACTGAAGTTTCACCTACCCTCTTTGCTTTTCAGGCCCTTCGGCAACCCTGCTCGGTATAGCTATTCGTTTGTCTGCCTGTGCCCATGTAATAACCTGAGAACCGATGAACAAATATTGTCGCGTATCGGCTGTATATCGCGACAAACAACTTCACGATGTATTTTATATAGCGAATTTTATTTCACATTCGCTCTTACAATCACCCAAATTACAATCTGACGATTACTGCTATCTGCAGTATCACAATTAGTACACTCCAAATGCCAGAATACAACTGACTGGCTGACTCTACGTCTCGACTCGGCGGCTGTCACAATACAACTCGCTGTTAGCCACATTAGAACTGACTGGCTGACTTTACGTCTTGACTCGGCGACTGTTGCTTTATAACTGACTATGAATAGCCTTCGCTGCGTCTCATGTAGTCTCGATCGGACCATACGGAAAACGGCCGCGTAATAGGCACCCTTCTTGCCTGGCGCTGTGTTGCTATGTAACGCTAGCGGAGGTAACCGCTGTTACTATCGTAACGTCGCCGCTGTTGACTCGCGTTGCCTAGCGACCGCGATATCCCTCGGTGACGTCACCGCGGAGGGGAGTGGCGGGGCGGGAACTCGCCTATTACCGTAAGAACGCGAGCGTTAC
>NW_019733346.1:166303-166731 GCF_002891405.2 Cryptotermes secundus
TAAATTACAGGCCCTTTCCCGCCCAAGTAGTCTCCAATGCCTCTGGTGGATGGGGGAAGCATCAAGGTACCAGGGGCCGACCTCGTTGGCTCTAAGGAGGCTGTTGGCACGCACTGTTACCTGTAGGGTATGGCGACAGTAGAAATTAAAAGGGGGGCGCACAATGGACCAATAACTGGTCTAAGTGTATGGGAAAACCCACCCCCTCTCATAATACGAATAATACGAACTTGGAGCGAACGAGAGAAAGATGTTTAGTTTTTTTTTTCTTCCTGGCACTACAGCTCAGTGGGCCTAGGCTTACCTCCATGAACTTCTCCATTCACTTCGGTTTTTCTAGATCTTACACATTCGGTAAGACTCCTTGGGTGGGTGATCAGCTCGTCGCAAGGCCTCTACCTGTACACAAACACAGAAAAACGCACACA
>NW_019733346.1:166775-167008 GCF_002891405.2 Cryptotermes secundus
CCGGTTTCCAAGCGAACGAAGACAGTACATGCCTTAGACCGCTCAGCTACCGTGACCGGCTTTTTAGCTTATACGCCGTAACTTTTACAGTAATGCCGACGTCTTTTTAGAGGTAAACTGAAGTTTCACCTACCCTCTTTGCTTTTCAGGCCCTTCGGCAACCCTGCTCGGTATAGCTATTCGTTTGTCTGCCTGTGCCCATGTAATAACCTGAGAACCGATGAACAAATATT
>NW_019733346.1:168877-211796 GCF_002891405.2 Cryptotermes secundus
GCGAATGGATTTATTGACCATTTGTATACACCACTGGAAACTACAAGTGATGCAACACTTTTTCTAAACTACGTACTTTACATTTCACCGTTACTCCCACACTAGTGTTCTCAGGCTTCACGAGTCGTATCCTGGCAACGAATTTCAACACAGTAACTATATCAATCTCACTGTAAATGCAACACATATGAGGTCTTCTTTACGCAGTCTAATTCCTTTCTTGTCATTTCTTCTCAACCATTCAACTGATATCTCAAGAGATTATTTCAATTGTAATTCAGTTGGTCAGGGATCCTTGTTAAAAACCTTCAGAGTGGATCTAACAGAGAACAAAATTTCCATCGATATATGTCAACAATACCTCGGCTGTTGCTTGTTTATTCGTTTCCATGGAAACCAGTTTAACGAGTCGTTACCCAGCAATGAAGGTCTGCTCTTGCTTCGCTATTCCGGCTTTCAGGCGTCATGTCACAATAATTTAATTAAAGTGCAATTAATCATACCAAATAAGTCTTTTATTTTCTAGCACAATACGCCAGTCTCCAAGGCAACAACTCTTCAATAGTTTCATCAGAGATTCGCAATAAAAAAGCAGACGAAAACCTTGATTGAATTTAGCCCACATTCAAATCAGATTTGTTCCTGCTTCTAAACAGTGATTATATATTCATTCAGCATACATATTAGCTTATATCTCTGAATATATAGGCGATATAAATAAGCATAAAGTTAGAGCAAATAGTTTCATACGAATGTAAAATTTGATAATCAGAAGAGATCATCTCAGTATTAAGTGCTCTGTTTCTTTACAGCAAGGCATCTCTGGAATTAAACAATGTTACTTCCTTCTCTCACATCAGTTGCATTTTCCTTTCTGAGAAGCACTCTTAAGATCAAAGATGGCAGCACTCACTCATAATTTCTTGTTCCAAACGGGGGCCTCTTAAATGTGCGCTCTATACCCCAACGCTCGTGTCACTTCCCACTTTACACGCAATAAAATTACATAGGTGTAAAAAGGCCAAGAAAAATGTAAAGCTATTCTAGTAACAAGCCATGGAGACCCATTATGGTTGTGAGACTTAGAGGCCCCCAAAATTTCTAGACATTCGGTACACAGACGGCGGTGAGTTTGTCAGCCTTACACGCCGGCCGCTCTTTATCTCAAGGAAGATTTCTGGTACTCATTTCTGTTAGAGGCTGAGTCGAACCCAGAGCCATAGAGCGGCTGGAAGGATTACGTAAATTAAAAAAAATCCACCATATTGGTACTCGAATCCACGACCTTCTGATATGTAGCACAGTGCCTGAACCAACTACGTTACTGCGTGCCCAATACATACATGTAGTTTGTGAAGGCGATGGGTGAATATGGATAGTAAAGAATGTTGTTAAATTCTTTGTTTTGGTGTAGAGGCATCGATCCTGCAAGTTCTATTATCATCGGGTAGATAGCGCATACTGCATAAAGTCATTATGACGCAAAGAGGTACCTCCTAATGTAATCATTTGTAAGATTCAGGTACGTGCAGTACTACTGAAACTAGGAGTCAGTATTTCATTTGTATGATTATGGATGTTTCAGTGTCATTCCGAATTACCGCTGTTCTTTCCTGTTAGATGCATTTGTTCTCATTCCTGGGTCGTAAATATTTCTCTCAGATTCCGCGTACTCAGACGGAGGATTCACATCTTCAGGCTTGAGTTCAAATGCTGCTTTCTGTCTCCTTCATCCTGGTTTCTCGGCTGGGTTACTCTTCAACCCTGAAGATGGGGTTCATGTATCCCTCCGAATAGCGGTTGACTTTCAGCGGACTACAGTGCTTCATATCCCTGAAGGCTGGTGGCGCTAAAGGTGATTTAGAAAGATTATAGAGAACTCGTGTGAACTTCTCGCTGGACTCGAATCCTGTGCCANTATATTTAATTTCTCTTTAAAATTGAAATAAAATAACGAAATATTTAGTTTGCGTCTTTGTGCTAACTCACTAAATATTTACAGGAGTGGAAAATATTTTGAGCAACAGCTGTAAAGAAATGTGAAACATGATTTATGTGGTATATTCTCGATCTAGTCTTCCGGTTTTCGAGGTAATTAAACTAACTGAATGCTGTTCGTACACATCCGAACTTATATTCACGCTCTGTAGTGTAGATACTGACTGCTTTGTGTATCCCTCCCCGTCACACGCGCATTCATGCACACAGTAATCACCAGTGGTCAACTTATCACATTCGAAAATTTGAGAAAGTCCGTTTTCCATAATAATTAAAAGAAGGCTTCGTCCATTTTAATTTATTGGTCTACGTGTGCATAAACATGCTGTCACGTATTTATGTGTGGCCAAAGAAGGGGTACGGAATGGCGAATGGATTTATTGACCATTTGTATACACCACTGGAAACTACAAGTGATGCAACAATTTTTCTAAACTACGTACTTTACATTTCACCGTTACTCCCACACTAGTGTTCTCAGGCTTCACGAGTCGTATCCTGGCAACGAATTTCAACACAGTAACTATATCAATCTCACTGTAAATGCAACACATATGAGGTCTTCTTTACGCAGTCTAATTCCTTTCTTGTCATTTCTTCTCAACCATTCAACTGATATCTCAAGAGATTATTTCAATTGTAATTCAGTTGGTCAGGGATCCTTGTTAAAAACCTTCAGAGCGGATCTAACAGAGAACAAAATTTCCATCGATATATGTCAACAATACCTCGGCTGTTGCTTGTTTATTCGTTTCCATGGAAACCAGTTTAACGAGTCGTTACCCAGCAATGAAGGTCTGCTCTTGCTTCGCTATTCCGGCTTTCAGGCGTCATGTCACAATAATTTAATTAAAGTGCAATTAATCATACCAAATAAGTCTTTTATTTTCTAGCACAATACGCCNCATTTAATTAAAATTAAATTAATCATACCAAATAAGTCTTTTATTTTCTAGCACAATACGCCAGTCTCCAAGGCAACAACTCTTCAATAGTTTCATCAGAGATTCGCAATAAAAAAGCAGACGAAAACCTTGATTGAATTTAGCCCACATTCAAATCAGATTTGTTCCTGCTTCTAAACAGTGATTATATATTCATTCAGCATACATATTAGCTTATATCTCTGAATATATAGCCGATATAAATAAGCATAAAGTTAGAGCAAATAGTTTCATACGAATGTAAAATTTGATAATCAGAAGAGATCATCTCAGTATTAAGTGCTCTGTTTCTTTACAGCAAGGCATCTCTGGAATTAAACAATGTTACTTCCTTCTCTCACATCAGTTGCATTTTCCTTTCTGAGAAGCACTCTTAAGATCAAAGATGGCAGCACTCACTCATAATTTCTTGTTCCAAACGGGGGCCTCTTAAATGTGCGCTCTATACCCCAACGCTCGTGTCACTTCCCACTTTACACGCAATAAAATTACATAGGTGTAAAAAGGCCAAGAAAAATGTAAAGCTATTCTAGTAACAAGCCATGGAGACCCATTATGGTTGTGAGACTTAGAGGCCCCCAAAATTTCTAGACATTCGGCACACAGACGGCGGTGAGTTTGTCAGCCTTACACGCCGGCCGCTCTTTATCTCAAGGAAGATTTCTGGTACTCATTTCTGTTAGAGGCTGAGTCGAACCCAGAGCCATAGAGCGGCTGGAAGGATTACGTAAATTAAAAAAAATCCACCATATTGATACTCGAATCCACGACCTTCTGATATGTAGCACAGTGCCTGAACCAACTACGTTACTGCGTGCCCAATACATACATGTAGTTTGTGAAGGCGATGGGTGAATATGGATAGTAAAGAATGTTGTTAAATTCTTTGTTTTGGTGTAGAGGCATCGATCCTGCAAGTTCTATTATCATCGGGTAGATAGCGCATACTGCATAAAGTCATTATGACGCAAAGAGGTACCTCCTAATGTAATCATTTGTAAGATTCAGGTACGTGCAGTACTACTGAAACTAGGAGTCAGTATTTCATTTGTATGATTATGGATGTTTCAGTGTCATTCCGAATTACCGCTGTTCTTTCCTGTTAGATGCATTTGTTCTCATTCCTGGGTCGTAAATATTTCTCTCAGATTCCGCGTACTCAGACGGAGGATTCACATCTTCAGGCTTGAGTTCAAATGCTGCTTTCTGTCTCCTTCATCCTGGTTTCTCGGCTGGGTTACTCTTCAACCCTGAAGATGGGGTTCATGTATCCCTCCGAATAGCGGTTGACTTTCAGCGGACTACAGTGCTTCATATCCCTGAAGGCTGGTGGCGCTAAAGGTGATTTAGAAAGATTATAGAGAACTCGTGTGAACTTCTCGCTGGACTCGAATCCTTTGCCATAGAAGAGAGGCCACTTGTAAGAGCCAACCTATTCTCTTTTTCGCAGAATAGCGCTCGATGATTCCTACTACCATTTTGTGTCTAAATCTGTATTTCTTATTATTGCTGGCAATAAAATGAGAATTTTGTGTTACAGCTGAGTTTAAAAAAAGACTTCCCCTTGCTTAATTAATTAGGCACTACTCTATGAAGAGTGAGGAACCAGCGGGAACAGGTGGTTGTAGTCTACAACCACCTGCTCACTCGCTCGCGGAATCTTCTAACCTGAAGATGGAGGCAATACGTTCCTCAGAAACGTCGGTTCACACAAGATCTACACAGCACCACATCCCAGAGGACAGCATTCTTTAGTTTCTGAATCTGTGTGTCGCGACTTACTTTAATGAGCGTCGCCGAGTTCTGGAAGAATCTATGAAGTACGGTATCCACAGATTATTTTGCCAAGTCAGTAAAATGTAATAGAAACACGTTTGGAAAATGTAGCTGTAGTTAGCGAAATATTTTGTGATATTTTCATGATTATACCGGAATATTTTGTAGTTTGATCAATATCTGGAATGTTAAAATTTTTAAACTTTTCAACAGCCACCTCAAACTCAAAAGACTAGACTCAGGTGCTAGTGGTTCAGATGTATGTATTTCCTTCTGCATAACATCATTCAATTCACTTACATTCGATAGCTGAGAGAAGTATTCGTAACATTTTGGGAATCTGCAAACAGATCGCCTTTCAAATCTTTTACCAGTCATGCTCTAGGGTGGCAACCCTACTTGACTTTACTTGTGCCTCTGTTTATGTCCGAAATATTCTTTTTCTTACTTCTTGTTGCAAGTTCGTTAACTTTGTGTCCCAGGTATTCCGTCTTTCCTTTCCTGAAACGTGTACTATTGCAATAACTTACACTGTTCAGATTATCTCCATTTACTGCACTCGGGTCATATAACCACGGCGGTTTGTCTTCTTCCTTGTGGTCTAAATGTTTCGCATATGTTTCGTTAAACCACTCTTAATGCTGCTAAAATTCATAATAACCTAGACTCCTCTTGGCTGAAACATGTCTCTCTCTATAATTCCTTCTGAAACCTTGCTGAAGTACATATCGCGTTTCCAAAGTCTGCGGATCTGTTTGGGAGTTTAACCTGATGCCATTCTTTATCCTCCATCTTTTTTAGTTTCTTTAGACTGAAGTTCTCCATATTGAAATTTCCCAGTGTTCGTTTACTCCTCGCCCCAACAGTTGTGACCAACAGATAGTGACCAGTATCAGAGTCGGTTCTGGACTGAGTTCAAACAGATTCGGGCAGGGTTAACTGTGAGGTTGTTTGGGACATTGTAAGAATAGTCTAGTTTATACTTACAATGGAGGTGGGGGATTTTCCGATACTCTGAGGGATTATCAACATGCCAAGAAACTCCATTCTCCACAGCGTTATAAAATGTTATTAGGACGCAATGAACTGGACACAGCAGGTCAAACCAAGCGTCAATTTCAATTAAGACTCCCTCATTTTCCTCACAGAGTAAACAGCATGCGACAACATTCATATGTCGGACAGCATTCAACACTTCAGATATTGATGCACCAAGCCGTCCAAACAAACTGAAAGAAGGTGACTCAAGATAAACGTCTTGGTGTTGGCTGCTTCTCATGGCGTCAGGTAAGTGCTATTAACCAACAGGAGCCCAAGGCGATAGAACCCTCTTTGTCCAGGTCAACTTCACTTAGCAATGAAAACATACTTCTGTAATAAATGAAACATTCATTTCATTACTGCACAACTTTGTGGAATTTTAACTGTCTGTATTTCACAATTAGCCACTTTGTTTCAAGAGATTTATATTTATTTGATAAGAAAAGTAAAGGTATCCCTGTAACAGGCCGTGGAGGCCCATAAGGTTNCTCTGTTTCTTTACAGCAAGGCATCTCTGGAATTAAACAATGTTACTTCCTTCTCTCACATCAGTTGCATTTTCCTTTCTGAGAAGCACTCTTAAGATCAAAGATGGCAGCACTCACTCATAATTTCTTGTTCCAAACGGNTGCTGGTCGGCCGCCCTTTACCCCCAAGAATATTCCAAGAATACTCGTGGTACTCATTTCTGTTAGAGGCCAAGTCGACCCCAGGGTCATAGTNGGGGGCCTCTTAAATGTGCGCTCTATACCCCAACGCTCGTGTCACTTCCCACTTTACACGCAATAAAATTACATAGGTGTAAAAAGGCCAAGAAAAATGTAAAGCTATTCTAGTAACAAGCCATGGAGACCCATTATGGTTGTGAGACTTAGAGGCCCCCAAAATTTCTAGACATTCGGCANCGGAAGGATTAGCTCAATTGAAAGAAATACAATTACCTCATTGGGATTTGAACCCGCGACCTTTCGGCTTGTAGCATAGTGCCTCAACCAACTATGCTACCGCGTGCCCCTATACTTATTTGATATTTATAAAAATTGCGAATCATGATGAAAGCTCGGGCTACATGCCATATGGTGTCGGCCTTCATATCGGAACAGTTCAGAAGTAGTTTTCTCTAAAAATTATTATCATGATGTGTTAATAGTATTTTATCCACAACTGGCTTAAAAATTTGATACATTTGGTACTATTTGTGTCTTCTTTATTGTCTCACCTTCTGAGGAACTTCAGTTCAAAAATCTCTTAAGAAAGATTTGAATATTTCTTTATGGTGCATACTAACCAGAACTTTAAAATATTCAGTTAAGTGTAGTAGTTTAATTTTCACCGAAATGTTCCCCCCAAAATGACAAGGTCCTGACAAGCATTAACACAAACCCAAATGATAAACCAGATTATAAGATCTGAAGTGTAATATCATCTGCTCTAGTTCTATCGTGGTCTTTCCATATTGTGTTTTCCTTCTATTACGCCTTTTATTTTTACTTTTTCAGTCACACTTTCCTCTTCGCAGGCAATATAGTATATTCTAGCAGAGTCCATGAGGAAGCTTTGATTACTCTCTATTCATTGACCTCGGAAATGGAGAGAGGGGAGCGGTCTGACAGCCTTTATCCCAAATAACAGTTCCTTTCTGTATGACTATTCATTGGACAAACGTTTCACATTTATGCTCGAAAGGTACTATAGAACTTAGATTCAAAGAACGAAAGCTTGTGTTAGAATGTGAGTCTGAACTATTTCATCTCGACCTACAGGCGCTCGACCTTGGTAGTGAATTTACATTCTTCAGTGACGTGTACTATTAACATAGAAAGCAACCTTTCTTAATAAAGATCGTAAATTGTGACACCAAAAATAACATTTAAGACGGTGTGGATCCTTTTACAATACGATATTAATCTTTTTATGTTTGTCAGGGAGAGAGAGGGAGCGAGACTAAATTTAACATGCTGGCACATAAAAGAAATAACAGTTATCTTAATCCATACAGCAGTAAGAATATTTTGATTGATCTCAAATGTAAAAAAAGAATAAAAATTCTTACTCTAACGAATCCTGTCTTCTGGCCACTTGTATCATATGGACAATAGTAACATTCTACTCTACGATTCAAACAACCAGGTCATTCTCTTGTCTATCACATTACAGACAAACACATTAGAAAATTATTAGGCCTATTTAGATCTCCTGGTAAAATATGATGTTTGGTTTTTCCATATTTCACTCCTAACACTTTAAAGTCTTAATCAGAATTAGAGTCAGTGTTACTTAACGATTGACGGTTTATCGCCAATCAAATCGTCTTGGCGCCAAACCCCTTAAGACTAACGACCAGAAATATTTTTGCAACAGTACTTATGTAACATCGCCTAGTCAAAGTCAGAGTTGCTTTATGACTGGGAGTTTACCACCAACTTGAGGATTACGGCCGGAGAACTTTTTTTGCAAACACAATCCTTGCGGCGGTCATAGTTCTTATGTAACATCCCTGAGGAGAGGAATTATTTCTCTCTTATAAATAAGTTTTCCCCTGTCAAGTGGGCGTATTGCGCATGTAGAAAATTTCTTATAAATAATATATAAAAATTCAGTTCGTAACTCAAAGGAAATTTATTGTGCCATGTGAACCAATTTCTAGAAAACGAGTGCGAAACAAGCAATTATACAACAACCGTTGCAAGGTAACGGCTTCGCGAACAGACACTAATGCAACAATTCCACGGCAAAAAGAGGATACAACAATAACGGGAAGTGCTGTTTTCTGTGCTGTCTGTGCCAAGATGAAAGAAGCAGGAGTAGTTAGGAGTTAGTCAAGTTAGTGAAGAATTGGTTGGTGAGTCAGTGAATTAGAGAACTGCAGAGGTTAAGTCGTCTTGAGCTATTTCTGTGAGAATCTGGTAGCTTGGGGATAGCTCGGGAATGCAGAGCAAGGGGAACTTCCGCCATTGGAGGCCGTTACTACTCACCCACTGATAAAGACAAAACAAACGGAAAAGGCTTAGTGTGCGTTGTAGTGAATTATAGTTTAAGACTTAGCGAGAGCGCTATACTTGCTTGTTGTTAGGATCTGTATGTGGTCAATAAATCAAGTCAAAAATCCAAATAGTCACTCATACAAAAACAAAAGTCCAACTCCGTGACCTGTAGTCCTCAAGCGAACTATACCGACCGAGCGACCGCCGCTTGTCGGCGAAGTTAGTGCCAAATTTGCGGATAGAGGGTGTCATGTGGTCAGCGCAACGGATTCCAAGGCCGCTGATCTCGGTATTCGAGATCGGAGCCGCTATTTCCTTGAAACAGTTCCTGAATTATAGTCACTCATACGACAATACATCTGCTTCTCTAGGCGATGAAATTAGTAACCCGGTTACAGCTTGCCCTTAATAAGATTTATGACTACATTAAGAAGGTATAATATTTTTCAAATTTTTCTTGCCTATGTATAAAACATACCTATAAATATATTGAGTAAATAATTTGGGTGAAAATTAACATTTTATATTTGAAATCCAATAATTCAAAATGATTCGACAGTGCAAGCACACAAATGCTATAATTATTTCGTATTAGCAGGCGTGTGTTTTATTTCGGGACTTGAATGGGGTAATTAAGAGACCTACGAAATATCTCAGTCAGTATAGCTGCTTCCCGGGCGAAATTTCGAAATTCGGTACCTTTGAACATTAGATATGAATGTTAAGACGGTACCATTCGGTTAAACAAATATTGAAACAGTCTACAAAATTCCAATTTGAATCTGTCAACTATTTGACAATGAAAGTGAAATGTGGGTGTGAACTTCAGTTCTACATCAGATTCAGTATCAACTTGTGTTCCGTGCAACAAGGATACGTGGAATGTTGCACTGTCATGGCCTGCACTGCAGCAATACAAATGCTGAGTCAGGGTAGAGCCGTGTTCCAGGTGTTCCACCCGCGATGTGAAGCACCGCCACGAGAGAATAAGTTTCTGTGAATGCAAAGGTTACACTAAAAACAAGAAAGAAATGCATTAGGAATATTACAAAACACTACGCCCGTGTGAGGGCCGGAACAGAATCGTATTTTCCCATACATACACTTTTACGTTAATGTCAGTTTGCTTGACAAGTCTGGGTTTTAGGGAGGCTGCATGCCTCAATAGATAATTCATTTTAATTAAGTATCAATCGTACCGGAAGTAGAGTTTCTGTCTGCAAGAAAAGAAATGTTTGTTTCAGCAAATAAATAGCTATGCCAATGAGTTTGGAAAACAGGATATTAACGCCCATAGGCACTCTCATTCCAATCAGAGTGGCCGTGCTGTCTAAGGCACGAGCCGTCTTCACATGCTCTAACACTGGAATCGTGGATTCGAGTCCTACTTGAGGCATGGATGTCTCTGTTTGTGTTGTTCTGTGTGTAGGTAGTGGTCTTGCAGCGGGCTTATCTCCCGTCCAAGGAGTCCTACTGACACTCTATATGGTTAAGAAACTGAAAAGGCGACAAAGGTTCGCAAGGGATGTAGAGCCATAGGTAGGTAGGTCGGTAGGTAAGTAATTAGGTTCTCGTTTGTTGAACGTTACTGAAATACAAAGAAATTTAATTTATGTAAGATTTGAGGCTTTCACGGCGGTGACTATGAAGAAAGCAGTCTGCTTTTACCGGTTCTCACGGTCTCTTCGCTTGCAGATTTCTTATATTTTTTCTTCTACCCTGAAGATGGAGGCGATACGTTCCTCCGAAACGTCGGTTAACACCACATATACACGGTGCCAAATCCCAGAAGACTGCTTCCTTCAAATTTAATTCATGTTTCAGAAGTGGAAATACTGTGACAATATTTGCGAGCAGCTGTCAACAGATGGCACAGAACTTACAAATCATGCATACCAAACAGTGCGGAACCGTCTGGGTATGAGGCAAATAAAGGCGCGTCCACATTACTCGTGCTCGTGCTCGTGTGACTCGCTATGCTCGCGAGTAAGATGACAAGTCACGAGACAAGCAAATTTTTAACTTTTAATTTAGAAACTATAGCCATTAAATTAAAATACGACTACAGCCTGTACACACTATGAGTAAATATACGGATCCTCACACGCCGAAGCCTAGCGAGCAACTGAAGTAGTGTGGACGAAGATTTACGAGCACAAATAAAAGCCAGACGAGTCTCCCGACGAGCACGAGCACAAGTAATGTGGACGCGCCATAAGGAAGATTTTCAATATCCTAAGTTCTTTCAATTAGAAAATCATTGTTGACTGCCTCTTGACAATTGTTCCTATTCTCAGGAGTAAACCAACTTCTGTATGAGTAATTCTTGTTCCTGTTTCACCTTCGCCTCTGCCTTCGTAATTAGAATTATAAAATAAAATAAAATAAAATAAAGTAAAATAAAATTCAAAATAATTCGATTTTGAGGCATTCTGTATTAAATAATTATATGTGAAATATGGTTTCGGGAAGTAATTGTTACATTTAATATTATATTCATGTATATTATAATTCTTCGGAGTTTCGCTTTGGCATGAAAACTGAACATGGGAGGCATTGAGAACGCAACGTATGGACCAGGAACACAAGCGGCATCGTCTCCTTTCTAAAGAAAGCTAAAGAGGGAAGGGGCTTCTCAGCTGAGCATGAGAGGCATGCAGTGCAAAGTCACCAATTTTCAAGCTCTCTGTCTCAGTTTTTATGTACTTCCCTCCCAGTCTGAAATAATATATCAATTAATTATTAAACTTCTACTTCAATACTCAAACTGGCACAGCGGACGTGTGCACATTTGAAATAAATGTGTTACATCAACGAAAGGAACATTTATTGCTAATATGTTTGAACTGGTCGAGCAAAAAGTATACCTTTAATCTTTTCATTTCTCTTCTTTAACTCATTCTCATTAGTTACACATATAAATACACGTGTCCGAAGTACCAAACATGTATTTATACGATTTATTGGAAGATTTCCGAAACAGTATCATGGCACGCTTGCTGCAGCCTATACAACACGAAATGTTCACTTCAGTCTTCATGCACTACAGTTCTTTAAACTATAATACCACAGAATACCTAAGAATAGTCTCCATCATAACAATATGTAATTTTATGGTTATCTTGCGACGCTGTCTCTGACTACAGTGTATAGCGTAGAAGGATAGGTATTTGGATGAATGATGAGTTTAAAATTACTTGGAAGGAAACGGTGGTGGCTTAAGCGACATATTCTGGAATTTGCCTTAAAGGACGACAGAGCAAGACTGAAAACCTCAGTCAGGATAGCAGGAATGATCCTACCTAGAATAGCGGTCAACAGCAGTACCGCTACGCTAGCTAGCTCTGCTCATTTCAAATAAATAATCAGAATTCGACAAGTCGTAGGCTGCGTCTTGTGACCATTTGAAATAATCTGGAAATTGGCGTCCAGTGTTTGCAAATTTCGAAACGTTTGTTCTAAGAATCATCTTCTTGCTAGAAATATCTTTCGAAATGACCGTAAAAAGTTTTTACGGTATTTATTTACATTGATTAATTCTAATTGAATCTGATATGAAGGTCATACGATTACGGGTCACACAGATTTGTACACGTAATTATTGCTTTTGCCTCATTAGTAATAACGAAATGACGGACGCAAGATGCTGTGGGATGGTAGTGGCAACGGCGCTAATTCGAAATTCTGTTATCGTATTGACTACAATAACCAGGGTCCTGAGTATGTCGACAGTATAGTCCTCCGAGTTATCGACAGTAGTGTATCAGACTAAAATGTGTTATAACCCAGAAGTCCACAGTCTTCAAAATATAGATGAGGTCTAGTTGTCAGAGTTCCTGGCTACATATCCAGAGGTCCCGGGTCCGATTCCTGGCGCTACTAGGTTTTCAGATAAATAGTGGGTCTGGAACGGGGTCCACTCAACCTCGTGAAGATAATTGAGGAGCGTTTTCAAAGAAATAAAGGTTCCGGTCTAGAAAACCGAGATTAACGGCCGTGGGGATCCGTTGAGCTGACAACGCGACACCTATGTCCGCTAAAGTTGGCTTGCGGGCTGAAGCCACGGAGTTTTTTTTTTTTGTATCATGAAGAACACAATACACATTGAAACGTTGGAATTCATTTGAATTCTGTAATCTTATGCATTAGTGGCATTAGCACCCAGTGAAACATACGCTCAGCACAAGCAGACGTACGACCTCATCATGGTCCGTTACATCACATCCAACAGCTTTCAATTGGCGCTACAAAGCGTTTTATTTTTATGTAAATTGTGTGTAAGAACTAAACGTTTATGACGATGAAAGAGCTATAATTATTTTGGACATTATCCATAATCCTGTCTCCGAAACATCGTTTAAAATAGAAGGCAGGAAGATTGAGAATGTCCAAAGACACAGTAATTGTAAATTTTATTACTGACCTGTTCATCATGGCTGTCAGGTATGTACAGAAATTTCAAACTGATTTTAGGAATGCAATACGTGAAGAAGCGAACGACGAGGTAATGTGTTGGGTTTGAACTTCTCTTAGCGGTGTCTATGAATAGTTGTATCCTCTGAGACACAGCGCAGTGCTATCTGATGAAAGTTAACCGATGTTTCGAAGGAACACATTAACCTCATCTTCAAATTTAAAGAGTAAGATCAACAGAAAACCAGTATGGAGTAAGCCAAGCAAGAAACCATCATGAAATACAGAGCAAGCAAGCTCTGCTACTTGTTTGCCTGCTACGATTTAATCTTCCGAAATGTCGGTGTGCTTTCACCTAATAACTTGGCCTTGTATCCTATGAGACAGATTTATTTATAAGGGAGTAAGTTAAATTTAATTTTGGATGAATATTTTCATACAGATCTCTTCAGTAAAGTCCAGGTATATTCAGAATTACGTATGTAAATTACACAATAAATGCAGCAAAACGATTAATAGGGGGACATAACACGGCAAAGTGCATTGGAGTGATAAGAAAGGTTTACAAATTTTTAATCGTAGAAACTTCTTTCTGGTTTCCTCGAGAAGCTACAGATTGGAAGATAATATTAAGCTCGATCTTAAGTGGTAGGAAGTGTGCACGTGGGGTGGAATCAACTGGCTGAGGATTGAGTCCATCAGACTGCTGAAAACACGTTAATAGCAGTCTTGGGGGTCCATAATAAGCTGATCTACGGTCAGCTTATCAAGGGCTCTATTCAGTGGACGTATTTATTTACTTATATTCATTGGCATCGATGAAACCTGGTTCGAATTCGGAGAACACTAAACAAGACATGTCCGAAGCGATTTAATTAGAAGTCATCGAGTGATGACCTGTATACTGGTCAAAATGTCATAATTACGTTTCTTTCTAGAGTAGTAATGTGATTCCGACAGCAAATTTTGCAAACTTCCAAACAAAGAAGTTTAAACAAGCTACAAACTGAACAAGGTAGTAAAACCTTTAGTTCTCTAATCAACAAAATTTTAATATATAAAATTGAATCATATATTTCCCGTAACTTAAGCCACTCTTCGATACAGAACTTACTGTTGGTGAATGATAAATGTCAGAATACATAATTATTGCCAAACATTCATTTAAGTCTAAATGGTGGACTTGAAAACGATGTTCTTAAATTGAAGAAATAACCGTTTTATATTTATTTCTACGTTTCATCTTGGTTTTTATGGTTACTTAATAATCTTAACGATAATAATTTATAATGTTCCCCTCTCACAATCACGTGTATTTAGGATACATTCACTGCCTTATATTACTGCGGCAACATGAAAAGAATTTTATGTCACTTTTTTAATTTTCTATCTAGAAGAAAATTTATATCAGTCTGGGCTGTGGGTTTCTTTGCCCGTAGGTCTTCTTGCCTTGAAATTTCGCTATTAACGCCATAGGCGTTATCGTTAGAGAAAAGAAAAAATAAATAAATGACATCTGTCATTTTGCAGCTAGAAACGAATGGAGCAGGAGAGGACACATTGCGGGGGATAAAAAAAACGTGTAATTTATCAATGATAATTATTGTAACCTCTGAGCGAAGCACGACCTGGGTGAAAGTTTATATTGAATCTAATGAAGAGTGGAGTGAAGCTGAAGAAATTCATGATATTTGAGGCTCTCATGATGGAAAATATGATTGCCATCTTCTTCAATGCGAAGATGGAAGCAGAAGGTTCCTTCAAAACGCTCGTTCATCTACCATTTGCTACACCGTTTTCTGCATTATCTCAACTCGTTACTCTCGGACAGGCAAAATTTTTGACGGATGGGCGAGTCGAGTAATCAGTACAAGTCCACTATGAACCTAATTGTGTAGTTCTGACAGAGTATAGTCCGTTGAAAGTCACCAGAGATTTCGGAGGAATATGTCGCCTCCATCTTCAGGTTCGAAGAATAATCTAAACCAGAATCCACCATGAATCAAGGAACAAGCATAGCTCTACTTCATGCGGGCTACTTGATTGGATTATTCTTCGGCAATGAAAATGGATGCGTTATTTTAGTCCTGAACGTCGGTTGACTTTCAACGGACTACACTACAGAGCTCTCCATAATTACCGCTGTGAGAACCTCAAATCCTGTACGAATCCAACCTGTCACTAATTAGACCACCCTGAAACATTACACCTGCAGAGCGTTGCTGTTGGGGCTTTATGAATTGCTGTTTACCGTGTCACGACACGAACTCTCGTTTTTGGAAGTAATTACTGTGTACAGCGGTGAAGACCCAAACTCATTAAATAATGTATACAATTAAATATATGGACACGACAAGAAACTAAAATCAGAAACAAATTCATTTTAAGCGTATGCATTGTTTTACAGTATTCAGAATTATTATTTTGGACTTCTTCACTTTTGCCTTTCACCATCGTTTGAATTTATAAAATCCCACATGTTTCTGAGATTTATTATACATGTATTTCCGTCTATAGGTGAGCAGTAAACGAAAAAAATTAGCTTTCTTGGATTTTCCGGAAGAGCAACTAAAAATTCCTGTATAGCCCTACTTCAGAGGTTCTCCCAGCATGTGTTATGGTGATGTATCCTCAGTTTTCTTATACTAATCCACGAAAAACTGCCAATCAGTATCTCCAGCACTGGTATTCGTAGCCGAATTAGGGGTCACCTCCTGAAGGAGAGCCGGTCAAATATTAAGGAAAACATACTACCGAATTACATTGAGCAAAGTCATTCAGGAATTATTAGTGGCTCAACATAGGTAAATCCCAAGGTCTAACGCAATTTTCAAATATGTCAATCTTCGGACCCCCTCCCGAGCCAGTCGAATGCATTCCACCCCATGATATTCTCTTTTTAAAGACGAATTTTAATATGATCCTCGTGTTTACGCTTAGACCTCTGAAGCAACCCTTGAGATTTCACGATTAAAATTTTGTACGCATCTCTTACCCATTATGTTCTTTCGTTAGCCTAAGAGTCTAAGTTTCATATCAGCATCAAATATATCAATTCATAGCTGTGTATACTTTAGTTCGATCTTCTTAATGAGGGGACAGGAAGATAAGAAATTCTGAACTGCACTGCTGCAAGTACTCTGGGAGTCTAATGTGCCTGAGTTTGCCCACGTTCCAGTGACGAGTTGAGAACGTATGTTACAGCTGGTTTCCGCTCAGCTTATTTCCATAAACACATTGTAGATTTGCTGTAAATATTTTGGCTTTAATATTACACAGAAAGTATTAAACAAGTGTAATTTATGTTTGAAATAGGAATAACAGCTTAACAAAACCCCTTTTCTCTGGTCATTCCAGGAAATGGTATCAGATTAAGCAGCCGAGCGATGCTCTTGTATGGCACAGATGACAGCTTCCGAGTAGCTTCTGAAAGGGCCATAGTAATTTAATATGAATTATAGTTTATACTACAATTTAAAAGCGTTCAGCGATGAAAGCGAATCTTTAAAGAGAACTGGTAAAATATATAGAACGCCATTACCTCAGATATGCATAAATATCCGAGATAGTAAGAGTATTAATTCATTTTGGTCATCTTCTTAGTGAAATGAAGACTATACTTTTTTAGGCAATAATTTGCTTTCCATTTTATTCTATAGAAAATATTCTTTACTTATAGATTTTCCTATTTCATGAATATTATTTAATTAGAAAAATTTACGAAGGTTTAAAAGTCGGTTACATTGGCTGCTACATAAAATGAGCACAATTTGGTGCAATTTGACACTGGGATTTTGCGGGTTCGAAGTCTAACGGGGGCCATATGTGGTTTTCCGCATCAACGCTCATTTTATTCTCTTTTTTCACCTCACTTTCCTTATTTAGAAAAAGTAAAAGCAGGCTTATGTGATCACCATGCTGTCTATATGTGTCTTTATCTCCCCTATCAACTTTTGAATGCCTGAGACAATCTTTATGGAACTTGGTATGCATATCATTGCACCTGAGCCCATCCCACTTACTCATCGTTTTATATTCGGTTCGCGTTACGTCAATGGAAATTAGGCGATTAGTTCTTCCCAGAACTTCTTGTTAATATGGGTTTAGAGCCTTATCTAGAGCGGATAATGGAAGGCTCAAAATAAGGAAAGCAACAATATATTAGCCTAAATGTGAAAGAATGAATTTCTTCGAAGGGAGTATGATTCGCATATTTCTTTAAATATTTTCATTAATATGTAGTAGGGGAACTGAAAATTAATACGCCTAATTCAGTAGCTTAGTCATCCGTCTGCGTGCACAGCTGCTACAAAGAGTGTGTATATTCTGGTTATTAGAAAGTTTCCTGATATATCCAGAATGTTTCACGAGGTCACAAGAATTTTAATTGTTTCGTACTGAATTTGATTTAATAGACTATATAAAAAACTCCGTGATTTTAGTCCTCAAGCGAACAATACCGACCGAACGACCGCCGCTTGTCGGAGAAGTTAGTGCCAACTTCTGCAGATAGTGTGTAGCGTGGTCAGCTCAACGAATCCCCACTGCTGTTAATTTCGGGTTTCTAGACCTGAGCATCTATTTCCTTGAAATATCTCCTCAATTATTCTCTTGAGGCTGAGTGGATTCCGTTCCAGACCCACTATTTCTCAGCAAATATCTGGTAGCGCCGGGAATCGAACTCTGACCACTAGAACACGGAGGAGGTTAACAGACTATATATATATATATATATTTGCAGTTACGAGTTGTTTAAGAGTTCCATAAATATGATTACACAGCCAAAACCCGTCTGTATTCACTCCACCATGTGCCAATATAGCGTCTATTGGCAGGTAATTTTAAATTTTGTAATGGAAATTGGGGTACACAAACGGCTTGGGGGGTGGTGGGAATTTCCTGATCTACTGAGCAACTATCAGTCTTTCAAGTTCTCTGCTGTATGAGTTCATAATAAAAGTGAGAGAATATCTTCGCACAAAATTGGAACATGCTGCAGTGCCATGAACCAGATATTTTCAAGAAAATGATGTGTTTTTCGGTGAACTTTATATGCTCCCATTTCACAATATTCTTGATATTCCGTAGGTAAGCTCTACTGTGAATTATAGAAGAATAATTTTCTAGTAATTACTCACAAAAGTAAAAGATAAACGTAGAGCTATCTCTGAAACAGGCCGTGGAGGCCCACAGGGTTGTGAGACGTCGAGGATCCCACATTTCCTCTATACAGTCGGGTCACAGATGGCGGTAAAGTTGTCAGCCTTACTGGCCGGCCACCCTTTACCCCCCAGGAAAATTCTTGATACTCATTTCTGTTAGAGGCTGCGTGAACCTCAGGGCCATAGTGCGGCTGGAATGATTAGGCAATTGAAATAATACACCTCATCAGGACTCGAATATAAGTCCTTCCGGCTTGTAGCATAGAGCCCAATGAACTACGCTACCGCGTGCCCCCTAAGTAATTACTCGTAAGCTTGAACAAAAAGTAGATATAACTCTGAAATATCATATTATTTGCAGGATGCCTGAACAAATTCGTTAAGAAGAATGAAGTTACAATATACTCCTACTTGCTGTTTATTAGAAGCGCGTTCGATTGAGTAAAGTTACTGACTAAAGAAAATTAGATTTGGACTCGATTTGCAGCAGGACAAGAATTGCTCATAGTTACTGCGTTCGAAATGGTTTCGAATCCCACCCAACTACCTGGACCCCTGTCTTCTATAATTAAGCAGCAGTGGTTTGAAATTCACTCCCACTAAGTGCTGGGACTAGAAATACATGAAACATTACTTCGTCTTCTCTTGCATGTCTTCTTGGCGGGGTGCCTAAACCCATGTTTAATCTGTACATCTTACCTCGTGTTAGACCCCAATACGATTAAGGGGAATTCTGACATCTCTATCCGTTTCGGTCGCAACTACATTGACAGCAAATTATACTATATATGTCACGCCTGCGCAGACCTTCGGATGTGAAACTAAATTACGTAAATCGGTCGTTAATAAAATCCCGAAACACCTTCAGATTTATTGTCTTTAGGAACACGGAACGACGTACTCTCTGGGTTCGGGACATTGTCCTCATCACTGCAATACATTCAAGCCAGTTTGTGCACTCTACCTGCTCTTTCTTATATCTTGAATGTCTTATCATTAGACTGAAGATGGAAGCGAAATTTTCCTCCGAAACATAAGTTGATTTTCAAAGGACTGCACGGCGTTCTATCTCAGAAATTAAAACTCTTCTTGTTTTCAATGGACTACCACCTTTCTGGCTTCCAGATCCTATCTGACTAACCCGAAATTCGTAACCGTTTTACAGTGACTTTTAGAAGCGCGTCTGTGAAGCGAACGCATGCGCAGATTTGCCCTCGTTTGTTGAGATAAGCCTCCAATCCTTCCCCCCCAAGTCGTTCTAACAAACATATCACTGTTATCAAAGCCAGAGTCACCTTCCGACTAAGGGCCCCCATACACACACAGTTTGGCCTCCAGTTCGGCCTGCACAGTTGAAGACTGAAAGGCAAAACTGACGTGTGTGGTGCGGCCGGCCGGCCGGCCAATCGTTTGGACTGTTGCCCGTCAGTTCTGCCTGCCAGCACGTGACGTGTGTGACTCAACATCATAGGCTGGAAGACCGTGATTGTGGCACGAAGCCTGCCGCTTTATCTGGGCGTGTATGGGGAGGAAAGGGAGGGGGTAAACACCCAACCAGTCAGTTCGCCTCTGTCACAAAGCCAGTCTAGTTATTGTACATTTTACTCGGCGCAGCACAACTGTTGTACTCATTTTGCCTGTTCATATTTCACTGTTCGAATCCTCAGATGGGTTCCATTGCAGGAGCTGTCCTCCGTGGAATGACAGATAACTCCCAGAATATTCCCGTACTTCCAGCACGCTGACAATATCGACGTAAATGTAACTCATCTGTCTTATACTCGAAATATAGGCCCACCCGATTCGAATTTTGGACACGAATGGGCTATCCAGAATGTCATTCGTCGTAGTTTCCTTCTCTCATTCAGGACGAGTGATGAGATGTTCCCTTGAGAGAGAGAAGGTTTCTTGTTACCTTATCCAACGCCACATCCCCTTGTATCTGATAGTGTCTTTATTGCACAGCTGTCACTGTAACAGGACATGAAGGCCCATGGGGTTGTGAGACGTTGAGGCTCTCACATTTTCTAGACAGGCCGCTCACATACGGCGGTGAGGTTGTTAGCCTTACGTGCCGCTTGCCCTCTTCCCTCCAGGGAGATTCCAGGTACTCACTTCCGTTAGATGCTGAGTCGCCCACAGGACCACAGTGCTGCTGGAAGGATTAGATCAATTGAAAAATACAATACCCTCATCCGGAATAGAACCCACGACCTTCTAGTTTGCAGCATAGTGCCTCAACCAGCTCTCCATGACTCTGTAGGTAAGTTAAATTTAACCCCATATTTTTCGAACGCCAGTGAATCGAAATATCGATCACTAGAGAATATGGAAACACATATATTTCAAATTTACTTCTGAGAAGCGGACCGGAATAATTGCATATTAAGTTGCAATAACCACAATTTTTCTCATCCATGTTCAGAAGATACATTTTGTACCAGATATATCAAACATTAACTGCATGCAATAAATATAAAAATTTGAATGCACCTGAAATTTATGTTGTCAGTATACGATAACAAAATATTTATGAAAATAAAAATTAACATTTTCTGGGATATAGCACCGTGTATTCCGTATATGCTAGCCCAGCCACGTACTGTTGTTGGTTTCTTGTTCAGCTGATTTTCGGCCATGAAGATGGAGGTGATATGTTCCGCCGAAACGTCAGTTCATATACAGACTACACGGCGCTATATCCCAGAACATGGTAATTTTCATAACTACCGCTGTAAGAACCTCAAATCCTATATATTTGTTTTTATTAATTGTAACATAATCTGCTAGGACGAAAAAATCCAGAGAAATAAAATTAAGTGTGTTTTCGTTTCTCTCTGGTTGGAACGAATTTAAGGGAACGTCAATGGAGGCGCTACTTGATGGCTCTATTATGAAAGCTTCTTGCAGGGGATACACAGGAAGCAAATATCTGCGGAGAACACGTACGAGAGATAGCACAGCAGTCGCTCTAGTGTATACTGAGATAGAGATTAAATCACCACCTGAAAGTGTTCCATGCTTTTCCGCACACGCCGTCAGATTCACCATTCGGTATCATCGTCATACCTTGCTTACTTACTTACTTACTCACTCATGGAGCTCAGCCCTTCTGGAGGAGCTGTCAATTCTGCAGCTACTCAAAAAATTCCCAGCATTTTATGGAACCCGAAGGTTCATCACCGTGTTCACAATAGCCCTCCACTGGTCCCTATCCTGAGCCAGATCAATCCAATCCCTATCATCCTATCCTATCTCTCTATGATTCATTTTAATATTGCTCACCCACCTACGAATTGGTCTTCCCAGTTGTCTCTTTCCTTCTGGCTTTCCCACCAATATCCTATATGCATTCCTCTCCTCCCCCATTCGTGCTACATGCCCTAACCGCCTCATCCTCCATGACTTGATCAATCTAATTATACTTGGAGAAGAGTACAAATTATGGAGCAGCTCATTATGCAGTTTTCTCCGACCTCCTATCACTTCATCTCTCTTTGGTCCAAATATTCTCCTCAACACCCTGTTCTCAAACACCCTCAGTCTATGTTCCTCCCTTAATGTCAGAGACCATGTTTCACACCTAGACAGAACCACAGGCAAAATTATAGTTTTTTATATTCTAATTTTTATGTTCTTGGATCGTCATACCTAAACGAAGCAACCAACTCTTTACTGTGGCATGTATGCTGAAAGCCAAAATTGTGAAGTCAGAAGAGACTGTCGTTTCCAGGGAACAGATCTTCAAAACACTCCTGTTGCAAGGTAATGAACGCAAGAATAGAAGAGCTGTTGGGAATGATGTTCCTTCTGCTGTCCCTGCCGAGGCTATATGACAAGGGCCAGCTGTCATTTCAGATTTTTACGTATTGAAGGGAAATCAGCGTGGAGGCGAGGTCGGATACCTCCACCGTGACTCTGCGAGTCGTTGGAGGCGACGAAAATGTAAGTTCCTTTTTTCGTTGTTTACATTCCCTATAGAACGGACAGTACTTTGTAAGATGAGGCACCGACACAATAATTAACGTTAATACTATTACATCTATATCACGAACCTCCAAAACAGTTTATTGTATATACACAAAAGATAGAATACTCTAATTTGTCCATGGGAACGAAACAAAATCATAAAAATCAACGAATGACTCGATGATGTAAAGCATCAATTGAAGAATTTTATTCTTGTTTTATACTATAACTTTTGTTTTATATAAGTTATTTATTGTATTTTTACGCCAAGTATTTTAATATAATTAATATTATTGTATCCAATTTCATTAATACTGCAGTTCAGTGGTGCATATATGTTAGCCATGTATTTGCCTGATGATGGTTATTAATAGCCGAAGCATGTAGCAGAGCTAAAACCAGGCCCTGACCTTGATGTGGTTGTGCTGTGACGGTCTTAATAAAGAAGTTATAGAAAAGGTAAGCCTGAAATTTGAGACAGTAAAATATGGTCGAGAATCCAAAGGGACTCGGACCCGAGAAAGACAGCGCTGGCAAGGGCCAGCAGCATATTCTAACGAGAGGTCCGTCCTCTCGTCAGAGAGGGTGCCCCACAAAAACAAGACCGTAATTGTCAAAGAGTAATAAATATTTTGTCATGAGCTACAGATGGGGCTCGACACCAAGACTTACTGACTGACTGGTTGTCAGTTGCAACGTGATTTTCACTTACAGAGGAGTCTTGAGACTGCAGTCAGGAGAATAGGAGGCTGGTGTGAGGTCAGTCCGATTGGAGTCCAAGTAGACAGGCAGTCGAAATAGAGCCTACAGGCATTCAGTCAGTTGAGAGTTGCAGAAGCTAGTAGCTGAGGCCGCAGACCGTTCGGGAACCCAGAGGAATGGGAACGTTCGACGCCGATAGCCGTTACCAAGCAGCGGCGTGAAGACCGAGATTGCGAACAGCAGTCTGCGTGTGATAGTGATTTGTAACATGTACCATGTAGTCTCGAGTTAAGAGTTCAATCAGTCCGGTTACCAATCTACACCCCGTCTACAGTCACACAGTCACGCGAAAACATTTTCGATTCTGTAAGGTAAGAAAAGTAAAGCTATCCTTCTAACAGGCCATGAAGGCCGATAGGGTTGTGAGACGTTGAGGGTCCCACATTATCTAGATAATCGGCTCAAAGATGGCGGTAAGGTTGTCAGCCTTACGCGCCGGCGCTCTTTACGCCCCAGGAAAGTTATTTAATTAATTCCTGGTACTCATTTCTGTTAGAGGCTGAGTCGATCCCAGGGCCACAATGCGGCTGGAAGGATTAGGTCAATTGAAAAAAATTCAAAGACTGAACTAGAAAGTACTACAAACTCACGGATTTGCTGTGTCTTAGGAAGAAAAACATCAAATTAAATTAAATTATATACATGAACAAACAAAGGAAATGCATTGATACATAATTAATGGCCTTCAAGATCTGGTAGAACGGAGAATACTATTCGAGGCACAGCTAATGCTGTGGAAAATTTAATTGACTGCAATAAGCATATTAAAAAAACATCCCTGATGTTATATCTTTCAGAGTCGAAACATATAGGTGTACTGCGTAAACAAATACAACTTCATGTTGTAATTGATGGTGTTTAATAAATTATATTAAATTACAGGTGCAATATTTTCTTTGCCGGCCATTCCATCGGCCTCCATCAGTTCTCCTACCTGAATTTTATTCAGCGAAATTGATATTTCAGTTGATTTAGACCATAGGTTTAATTTGCATAAGGCTGCAATTCATGTCCGTAAGACAAAATGAGGAAAATGTAACTAATTTCATAGAGCACAGTCCTTACTTACTCAGTAGCTGACAGGTGTACAGCTAGTCAGGGAAATATCCTTATTTTACGGAACGTGAAAGTTCATTGGCGTGTGTACAAGAGCCCTTATTTAGACCCGGTTCTGATCCGGTTTAATCAAGCATACATTCTTAGGCCAAACTCTTTTAAGATTTCTTTTATTACTGTTCTCCAGCCTATAAACTATTTTTCGAAACCTTCGTTTCCACTAAGTTTTCAATTTGTTTATATACTTATCATTCTTTTGTCCCTTCACATGTTCTCTAAGCCACAACTAACAAATTTTCACCGATTCGATCAAACAAAAGAACTCCGTGGCCTTTAGTTCGCAAGCGAACCATACCGACCGAACGACCGCCTCTTTTCGGCGAAATTAGTGCAAACTTTTGCGGATAGAGGGTGTCACGTGGTCAGCGCAACGGATCTCCACCGCCGTTAAACTCGGTTTTCTAGACCGGAGCCCCTATTTCCTTGAAACAGTACCTCAGTTATCCTCACGAGGCTGAGTGGACCCCGTTCCAGACCCACTCCTTCTCAGAAAATCTGGAATCGCCTGGAATCGTACCCCGGACTTCTGGATCTGTAGGCAGGAACTCTGACCATTAGACCACAGAGGCGGTCCACCGATTCGACCAACCTGTTAATATTCTGCGAAGAACCCAATTTATAAATCCCCTCGCTATGCAGTTTCGGTCTTCATATCACTACACCTCTCCCAGATGCTAATGTTCTCCTCAAGTCGAGAGTCATAACGTTAATTTCGGATGGAACGTGAAGCTCATATGTATGGACCAAGACCGCTTTCCATGTAATCCTGAAGTACGTAAAAGCGCACCGATTTAAACACAATCAACTTCACAGCTCTCGCAGAAAGAATGCGGATTCAGACAACGTAACACATTAGTTCTTCATTAAAGTGTGTTTCTCCAGACATAAATCGAAGCACATCCAGTAAATTAACAATTTCATCATTTACGTCGGACTTGCCAATTTCGTAACAAACGCGCGGAATGCTGTATCTTGAATCCAAATCGTGTACTGTTCATTAACTTGGACATGTATGTTGTTTCTTAAGCTCAGGAGTAACTTGAATTACAGACGTAGTGTTCCTTCTATGGTTTAGAATGTGGTCTCTTTCTGTACTGTACGTTTACATTGCTGATTATGTTACTGTTAAAGGTATTTAACTTGATTTTTAGCGTAAGTGTTATTCTGTCTTGCTTGATTATTTTTGTATTATATTTGTTGCTGCGTTTACGAAGTTTTCTGTACGTCATAAATCATCTATTAATGTTAATTATCCATACAGTCAATAATTGTTAAAAAGAGATTTTAACGGATTATTCCGGAAGAAATGAACAGATGGTTACAAACACCATATGTAATTTGCCACGGCTCCTGTACATTAGTGAGCATTTTATAAAAACCGTGTAAACGAAATATCGTGTACGAATAAGTGTACACATTCTGTTTGGAGTCTTAACCTGTGTTTCTGTTTGGTATACAGGAAATAGCATAATAATGGCTGTCAGTTTAAATTAGCAAACTTAAAATCAGAGATCTTGAAGAGAGAAGTTTTAAAGCGTTAAAAGTATTAAAGATAATATAATAATATGGTCTAGAGGTCAGAATACCTGACTACAGAGTCAGAGGTCCCGGGTTTGATTCCCGGCGCTACCAAATTTTCTGTGAAGTAGTGGGTCTGGAACGGGGTCCCCTCAACCTCATGAGGAAAACTGTGGAGCTATTTGAATGAAAAAGTAGGGTCTCAGGTATAGAAAACCGAGATTAACAGCCGTGGGAATCCGTTGCACTGACCACGCGACACTCTTTACTCGCAAAGCTTGACACTAATTTTTTTCCTTAATTCGCTTAGTGGAGGGTGGATTCTAACTGGGTCCACACGGCGGCCACCGAGTGGCCTATTGTAGCCTGCCCCTGGTTCTTATGATGATAGAGAATTTTGTGGAATGAAGATTGGCAGGGGAAACCGAAGTATTCGGGGAAAACCCGCCCAGCGCCACTTTGTCCACTACAAATCCCACTTGACCAGACCGGGGATCGAACCCGGGCCGCCGCGGTGGGAAGACAGCGAGTAACCGCTTGAGCTATGGCGCGACCCTACAAAGTTGGCACTAACTTCACCGACAAGAGGCGGGCGCTGTGTCGGTATAGTTCGCTTGCGAACTAAAGGCCACGGAGTAATAATTAATCCGCTCTGTATCTTAATGTGAAGGTATAATGTTATGAATCTATTTCATTCTGCTACAATTAGTAAGGTTGTGTGAATGTTGAAACTAGGCCATGCAGTCGGAATTTGTGAGAAACTGAGGGGTTCTGTACCCCCTGTACCCGTGGTCCGCTCCATTTCTTGAGACATACAAATATACACCTACCGTTGTGAACTCGGTAGCGTAGTTGGTTGAGGGGCTATGCTACAAGTCGGAAGGTCGCGGTTTCAAGTGCCGATGAGGTCATTGGATTTTTTTCTTCAATTGATCTAATCCTTCCAGCCGCACTATGGCCCTGGGGTTGACTCAGCCTCTGACAGAAATGAGTACCAGGAAATAATTAAATATTCTTCCTGGGGAGTAAAGCGCGGCCGGCGCATAAGTTTGACAACCTTACCGCCATCTTTGAGCCGACTGTCTAGATAATGTGGGACCCTCAACGTCTCACAACCCTATGGGCCTTCACGGCCTGGTACAGGGATAGCTTTACCCTTTCTTTTTTACCGTTGTGAACTATTCCATTTTTTGCCGCATTTTCCTATCTTCTTATACCCTCTTCTTTGAGCACTGTAGGACTTCTGTTTTGGGCATGCAACCTGTCCTTTATGACTTTCAATAGATAATCTTCTTTATTGTATCAATATCTGTTCTCAGCTCAGCTGTCAGCTTCATTATGTTTATGGTTTAGCATTCTGTATCCTGTACCAGCTCTCAGGAAATTTTCCTGCAGTTTCTGTTCTCTCATTTGGCATTTCTTTAATGACCCATACAAGAGAACAATTATGACCGACTTCATAAAATTTTATAAGCTTTCCTTCTTTTCAGACACTGTTCACAACACCCCGTGGAGAAGAAATAATATACAGTTCTCCCAAGAGAATTATATACTGCAATTAGTTATTTCATGTCACGCCACTCTTCGTGTATAAAAGAACATGTGTCAGACACTGAGAAGCAGAGGAGCGCGTTCTCCTACACGGGAAGTAATTAATACGTTAAATTACAAGTATATGGTCAGATGGCAGGAAAGTTTGGTTTTATACACTTTGATGGCGGAAAATACTTAATCTTTGAAAGATTTCATGGAACAATGCTCTAAATGATTCACAGCATAGGAACCATTAAAACTCTATTCAGAAAATTACATATTAGCAGAGGAAAAATAATCAAGTGGGGTTTTAAGTTCTCATGGCAACAGATATGACGATTATTATCTTCCGGGATGTGACGCTATGTAGGCTGGTTTATTTGCCGACGTTTCAGCGAAACCTGTTGCCTCCATTTAAGGAACGAAAGTAAGCCAAGGAGGCAGGCAGACTTACATTAGACTCTGAACATGGAGACAATACGTTCCTCAGAAATGTCATTGAAGTTCTACCAGTACATGTTGCATCACTTAGCCGAAGATGCACTTCTTCAAATGATTTAAACTTACTCCCATGTAGGTCGTTGTCGCTCTTACTAGGCAGGTTTAAGGCGATACCGCTCATCTGGGAGGCAGTGATCCGCCGTGTGAAAGCCCATATCTGACGGGTCGTGAATAAGAATACTGGTGTGTCATGTTCATCACATTTCATCACACATGCTACGATGAACCAGAAATCTGCCACATAGGCACCATGGCACGGTCATTGCCTGAGGAATGTCAGAAATGATGTGAAGGCTCCTGGAAGCAATTTATGTTAGGTAGAGGCCAAGAACTGGATTACTCAAAGAGGACAACGTTTTAGGAAACTAAATTATTTCCTCGGTCTCCAAACTGTATGGGTATACTTCAAATATTTATAGATAAAACAAAAAACTGAGTGTTGAACTATTCGCCCACCTGATCTGACATCATAAACAAAAGGTTATGAAATCGTGCTGAACGAGTAGAAAATGCTCAGAATTATTGTTTCTTTTTTCTTTTTTTTTCCTTTTTTGTTTTTTCCATCGTCTGGTATTGTATAAATTAGAAAACATGACGCTTCGGAAAATAGATCTGTTTCCGTATTCAGGTGAGGGGGGGACACCTATTTAGTTGGGGCCTTTAGAAAAAACTAACACCAATCACTGGACAAGCGTAGAAGATGGTTGACAGGTCAGGCAACTAAGTTCTTATGTAGATGGTTTCAGTGCCAATTTTACAGTTACTTCAGCAGCAGAAGAGACATGTCTGCTATCGGGCATACAGACAGTGTCTACCACAAGCAACCAGTAATAATCGAATATTTGGAAAAAGGAGGCAACTTAGATTTAAGTATTTAGGTTTACCTTGTGGGGCCGCGCCATAGTTCAAGCGGTTAATCGCTGGCTTCCCACCGTGGCGGCCCGAGTTCGATCCCGGGTCTGGTCAAGTGGGATTTGTGGTGGACAAAGCGGCGCTGGGGCAGGTTTTCTCCGAGTACTTTGGTTTTCCCTGCCAATCTTCATTCCACCAATTGCTCCACAATCACCCTCACCTATCATCTTGGGCTGGTACCATAGGCCAGAAGTGGCCGCAGTACAAGGGACTTAGTCCCGCCCCACTAGCAAAAAAATAGCAGTTTCACCTTTTAAAAGTTTTCAAAGTAAAGACAAATATTTCTAGATATATCATTTTCATTGTGTCTTTGTTCTAACTTAGGCAAAGTATTTCTGACAATTACAATTGTGCCTACGCATATGTAATGTAAACACGTATCTGGGGTTTATTTACATGATTTAATGTGACGTAAATTAGAAAAATGCAGTGTCCTTTGTACATTGGATATACAGCAAACGAAAATTTATTTAAGGTTGATATCAAAGAATTCTACATGGTGCAAAAGGAAAGAGCAGGGAAGAAATAACAATGTTTTGCTTATCAGTGTAATCTCAGTGTCGTAAGGAAAACTATATCACATTCACACACCCTCCTTAAGTGAAGATGTTCTGTCATGCTCAGTAGGCACTTCATGTGACAGTATGTAATGTAATGATAGCCGCAATTATTCCCTCTCCACCAGAACACAGCAATTCCTTTCACTATACAGATTTTTTTTCAACGAAAAAAAAATAAAGATCTTCCTGTTACAGGCCGTCAAGGCCCATAGGGTTGTGAGACATCGGGGCTCCCATATTTTCTAGACAGATGGCGGTGAGGTTGTCAGTCTTTCGCGCCGGCCGCGCTTTGCTCCCAAGAAGATTCCTGGTACTCATTTCTGTTAGAGCTGAATCGTTCCCAGGACCACAGTGCGACTGGAATTATTAGGCAAGTTAAAAATATCCACCTCATCTTGACTCGAACTCTCGACCTTCCGGCTTATATCATATTACCTCAGCCAACTACGCTACCGCTTGCCATTTTCTTTAATGATACTAAGCAATATAACACTGACTGCGCCTTATTTCCACAGGACTTTTATTAATTTTACGAAAATAATACGTGGGAAAGAAACGAGAAATTAGAACATCACAGTCAGGTGGATTTGCAGGTTTCATTCCTCATTTCATAAATACCGTGTACATGCCAATTAATTTTGGGTTCCTGTAACAGGCCGGAAATTTCTTGACTAGAAGCGCTAGTGTTCCCTTCTCAAGAAAGATTCTGTCCAATGCAATTAGGCCTAGCTGGCAACTTCACAACGGGCCATAAACATAAGAATAGAATTCGTATACAGGTTTCTTCAATAGCAGTTGATTACAGCGACGGTACTCACATTCACTGAGACGTAGAGGCCTCATAGAATTCCTGCCCTAGAGCATTACACAGATTACGGCCAATGTCTAATTCGAGACATTTCATATTTTGTAACTCTTCAAGTCGCAGTTGTTACTATCCACTTCAGTACCGTATTACTTACTTACTCATGGAGCTGAGTCTTTCTGGAGGAACCGCCAGTTCTGCAGCTACTCAGGAATTTCCCAGCATTTTATGGAACCCGAAGGTTCATTACCGTGTTCAGAAGAGACCTCCACTGGTCCCTATCCTAAGCCAGATCAATCTAATACATACTATCCCATCCTACCTCTCTAAGATCCATTTTAATATTGTCGACCCACTTACGCCTTGGTCTTCCCAGTTGTCTCCTTCCTTCTGCCTTTCCCATCAATATCCTATACGCATTCCAAGTCTCCCCCATTTGTGCTTCAATACCGTATTATTTCGAATATAAGACACACATTTTCTACATTATTTACCCTTGAAAAATCGAGGTGCTTCTTAAATTCGAGGAATGTGCACCTTTCTAGTTTGTCTCCTAACACCCACATTCAGAAACTGGATGGGTCCTAAATTCTAGGGCGTCTTATATTCGAAGTAATATGACATATAAAACTTCCGCAATTTGCCCAGACACTATTTATCTGTTTAGTAAGGTAAAAAAGGTAAAGTTGTCCCTATGCTGACCTAATTAAGCACTACACCATGAAGATGTATGGGGGAGTGGATGTATAGATCCATATTTTCTGGACCTCGGTAAAAGCTGGAGGTAAGTCTTAGTACGATTCTTAAAATAAACAGCAATTTTTTCCTTAAGCAGCCTTAATTAGTTGGTCTTAATAACAGAGATGTTCGTTTCTTTTCAGGTGGAGTCTCAATTTTTAAATATTATAAGAAGAAATTCGTGCTTGAAGTTTCTTTCATCTTACTCCAACTTTGTAGCATAAGGCCCATTTCTCAGTTCCATTGGTCAGTTTTTACAGAAGGTAGGACTCCTTTGACAGGTGATCAGCTCTTTGCAAGGCCTCTACGTAACACGAGGCAACACGAACACAGAATAAACGCATACACACACACATATCCATGCATTGTGTGGGATTCGAACCCACGATCTCAGCTTCCGAGCGAACGAATACAGTATATACGTTAGACCGCTCGGCTACCGTGACCGGCTTCAAGGTTTTAGTTGTTCTAAATAAAATATTCCCAATATGTTCTAGGGGTGAAGAAATTATCTAACTCAAAGCTACATTTTGTTCGGCGTTGTAAATCAACTTGAATATGTTATACTGTCGTGCGGGGTTTTACTTAAAACGGCAACATCTGTGCAGACAATCTCATTTCAGGTTTATCGCCTTATATAAGTGTACATCTTTCTTAGCAGGATGTGAAAACAATTCATAATTTACTTCTTCGGGTATAAATTTTAAGTTTGATTTAATAATAATAATTCAATTCAAGTCGTGTTTATTTATGTGTAAACTTAACAGCACAGTGGCCAATTACAAAGTTAGCATGAGTGCATAGAAATACACAAAAAATTAAAGAGCAAAATACAAAATATCGTAGTCTGTACAATAGTAATAAATTAGTATCAATTCCAAGAAAAATTTAAGTTAGCTTTAACAGGTGAGAAAAATAAACTAAGTATATTTCGAATGGTTATTCCATTATGTGGTGAGAAAGGACAATACACATACATACACACATAGAAGTTAATAATAATAATAATAATAATAATCCAATTAATTCTTATTTATTCGTGTGACAGCTCAACATCCTAACTCAGATCAATTCAATTCATGTTTATTTACGTACAATTTAACAGCACAGAGGCCAACTAAAAGGTTAGCATAAGTACATAGATTACATAAAAATAATTAAAAAACAAATAAAAATATGAGAGCCTACATAATGACAATAGATTAATAATAATAATAATAATAATAATAATCCAATGCTATTCTTGATTTCTTTGTATGTTTAATGAACAGGCCAAAGTCTTAATTATAGAGTGTCAATTGCAATAATAATAATAATAATATACTTTTATCATCACTCCCTCTGTTCGCTAAACGTGAGTAGTTTCTTGCTCAATCTGTCTAGCGCGCTTCAGATTTTACTAACCCTTCAATAGTTTCTGTTTCATGATCACCATACACAGTACAACCCATGCGTTTTAAGAGAATGGCTACGAGTATTGCAGGCCTGGTACTGCATAAATGCAGAAATCTGTTTACAGCTAGGGACGACATATTATTACTGATTACCTGTGTTCAAATGTTCGGGAAATATATTTTATTCCGAGTTAAACCACTGATATCACTGTTGTTTCTGGAATGTCTAATGTTTTTGGAAGAATAGCCTTGTAGTAAATTGTGCAGGTATGATATAAATTTCCATTTATCCGTGAAGAAATCGTCACTTCAGGTTGGTGAAGAGAATTAATGACCCTTTTCCCAAAATCTGACAGCATATTCGCTGTGGTCTTAAAGTTTTATTTCTCTCTCCTACCTGACCTTCGTGCGTTTTCTTTACACCCTGAAACATTAACGTAAGAGCATCCATTCTTTCTGAAGGACTATCCTCTCTTCTGAATTGTAACATCGTGTATACTTACAGATATTTAGTAATGTTTTGGAAGAACATGGAGAGCTCTTTTCTACCCAGAAGATCGAGACACAAGGTAAATGTCTGTCAGACTACAATAACCTTCATAGTCACCATCTCACAGACTCAGAAATCATAAATTTATTTTTGACACCGTAGAGGTTATACCAAGGAATTCAGTCTTATTTGTCACCACAAGGAAACACCTGTAAATATAACAATGTTGTAAGATTTGAGGCTTTCACGGCGGTGACTATGAAGAAAGCAGTCTTCTGGGATTTGGCACCGTGTATATGTGGTGTTAACCGACGTTTCGGAGGAACGTATCGCCCCCATCTTCAGGGTAGAAGAAAAAGTATAAGAATTCTGCAAGCGACAACACCNCAATGTTGTTTTTCACTAGAATTGATAGCTAAGGCATGCACCAATCACATGTACTTGACTTGGAAGAATGTAGTGGGGGGAGCGGAGGAAGAAAGCAAGGAAACAGGAAATACAGCGGTGCCAAACGTAGCGTTGTGGAAGGTTGATTTTCAGTTATTTTAAATGTATTTACACTCGACTAAGCCGCCAGTTCTAGTAAAAAGCGCCATATTTTGCAGGATTTAAGTACGTATGACATCCTCGTGAGGATAAACGAGGTGTTTTTCAAGGAAATAGCGGCCCCAGTCTAGAAAACCGAGATTAACGGCCGTGGAGATCCGTTGCGCTGACCACGCGACACTCTCTATCCCTTAAAGTTGTCACTAACTTCGGCGACAAGCGACGGTCGATCGGTCGGAATAGTTCGCTTACGGATTACAAGACACGGAGTTTAAAAATTTACTTTTAGAGTAAGTCGGTATGTTAAATTAAAGGGCACGGAATTACTTCAATGGACTTCGAATAACGAAGGTGTATGCTTATTACCACAGCATTTCGAAGATTCGTTTTATATTTTGACTTGTTGACACCCAAAATGTCTTCTCTTCTAAGCACTTTGTGCCCATTAGTCAGTGTCCCACGCAGTAATTCCTACATCAGGAGAGGAAACTCGCTGCAGGCGTTACGTAACTCTTTATTTGGACGTACCTCTGATTCCTTCTTCACAGAAAGATACAGTAAGCGATCGTAGGTCCGCCATGTACCCTCGTAACGTAAGAATACTGAAATGCTTTTTCTTCTGATAGGCCACGACAAGTTATCTGTCAAGATTTGCCGTACACTCATCAGTTTCTCACATCTGTCGTTCATAAATTTTCCCATTTAATGACACGTTCTTAAGGAACGCACGAACATTTCCAGAAATACATACTCTTCCTTCCAGAAATAGTAAGTTTCCATAACAAATGTACTCAGGTGATTTCGTCACAAAACTTTAAATTTTATCAGTCGGATATTCGATAGAAGAAACGTTGACAGTAACAGAGAAAAAAAAATCGACAATATTCAATTATAAATCCACTGGGATATAACAAGCGAGTTCTAGGCCAGATTGTTAAGTGACATGTACAGCATAACTATATAATACGTACACGCCTCCTAAATTCTTCATCCGCGTAACTGAAGCCGGAACTCAGATGTCCCTTGATTAAAGGCTGCGGTAGACGCCGTAACACTGTAATTCCGGCTCCCTGACGCTCCAGGCATGACTGGCGTATGCTGCTGTCTGACAGCTGACTGACGTCCGCTTGTAGAGCGTCAAACCACCTGCCTGAATACAATTTTGAAAAATTTATGACTAGAAGGGATAAAGAGTCGAACCAAACTCTAGGGCTGTGAAAACATGATGACAATAATGATAAAATTTACAGCATGTGACTTTGTAAAATAAACGCTGAGGGCATCGCTGATCTAAATTCAAGACAAGGACGAGCTGTATGTGAAATCTTAAAGCAGTGAAAACGCTATAAATCAGCCTTAATTCCAGTCCCTGTTTACCTCTTGTCATTTTTGCAGCGTAATTTGTCACAGTCCGATTTGAAAGTTAAGGAACATCAAGTCACTCATAGTAATTTTAATCATCTCCATATTCATCAGAACTTGAGTATACAGAATTAAATAATGAACCAAGTCACGTATGAAGATTTTCTCTTGCCACTTAAAGTAACTTTAATTAGTGGATGATGTTCAATCGGTTAAATACAGTAAAAAAAATCTCCTTTGATCCTGACCTCTCGGAAATATTATTTTAACCTTCTGAGAATATTAAAGAAGGTTGTAGAAGTTGAGACTTTTGACTCTTGACACTTTTTGAAACTTCTCACTGGCATTCCTTGCTAATGAGCGTAATAGGGTAAGGTGAGACGGGGGATATGTTGAGCTGCAATTTGCAGAGTCACGGTGCAATGACGCCAGTAAGGTGAACCAGACGTTACACAAAGAGTACAGTATTAGGACGATTACAAGACTTCGAACGTTTTTTCCAATACCCTTTCTTGGAAAAATGAGGTCGCCTACTTTTGGGACCCTTAAGAATAAATATGAAAAATATGATTATGATGAGTGACAATTTCTTATTCCTATGATGTTTACGAAAATACGTAAAATTAATTCAAAGTATTAAATGTTTAATTTGTTATTTCTTACAATATATTTATTGCTTCCTTTTGCTTATGACACTTAGAACTAAATTATATAATAAATGTATTCTTCTTTCTGGTTTCCTCAGTGGAATCACAAGAGGTCGCCTTACATTTGGCCTTATATGGCAATATGAATATTCAGACAATAGTGTGGGACACAATAAGAGGAATAATTTTAAGAGGAACGGGGTGTCCGTGGATTGTGTGTGAGTGTTTCTCCTTTTGAGGGAAGGTCATAAGTTGAGATTTTTTTAACAAAATGCTTACGAGATTTTTCGAAACAAACTAACAGAACGTGTTAGGACATCAGGGAGAACTACATTATGTAGAGCTTCATAATTAGAATTCAAGCATTACTACGGCACGATAGAGGGGGCTTGTATCTTGCATGAGCGAGAGGTTAAAGGATACAAAATTGTGGTCGAAAAATATTTCGGAAAGAGACAATTTGGAATATTTGGCGTAGATTGGAGAGTAACAAAATTGATCTTAATACAAATATTGTGTGAGGCCGTGCATTTAATTTGTTTGATTAATAACAGAGGTCAGTAATTTGTTCTTGTAAACATTGTAATGAACGTTCTAATTCCGTTAAAGAAGGAACATTTTTTGACTAGCTGGATGACTGTTAGTTTCTTAAGACTTCGCTTCGGGAAGGTAGTTGTGACCTCAGGGCGTGGGATGGAATGAATGAATTAATTCAAGATCCAATTATGAGCTGTTTTGAACGTGATAATAAATGCACTGGTGCCATAAGAAGTTCGGCATTTCTTTACTACAAGGACGGTCATTACTTTTCAGGAAGTATTCCTCTCCAGGGAAATATAATAGGCAATATGAGTGTACACAGTTCAAGGAATATCTCCTCTGCAGGTCTGGGTGAAGCAGAAAAGAAATCTCTAAGCACCTACTTTCAGGCGTTTCTCTCAATATTCTCATTCATGTTTATAAAATTTGTAATTGTATTTACTTTCCACATGCACACTAAGTGCATAGAGCAGATTCGTTCCTAATAAGCTTAGAATCACTAAGATAATAAATATTCCGTATTTATAGAAAGACTATTTTATGAGGATTAAATTTTAAGAACACAGAAGCATGTTAACCTAGGTACGTCGTTGAAAAAAAATATTTTGTAAGTAGATACCTCTTAACCCTTGACGAAATTATTATTCAGGCACTGAAGGTCGTGGTGATGGTGGTGGTGGTGGTGGTGGTGGTGGTGGGGGGGGTTTGCCTTCTGCTGCATATTCCTGAAATTCAGAGCTAAAATCTCGGTTTGGAATCTAGCTATCCTGACAGGCATTTCATGGCATTCCTCAGCCTCTCAGAGTGAACACGATATCAATTTAAATTAGGGCAGGATCGTCTCCTTCCACATATTTTCCAAATTATTATTCACTAACAATTCTGCCATTTGGTGCTATTTAGCTCTAGCTAATGACGACATCATTAAATAAGCCACAGTTAAATAAAATGATTATTCAGGAATTGTGGGAACATTTTTCGAAGTCGCTTTTCATCCCACCAAAACTGGTGAAGAGTTTAATATTAAAGTATAAACAATAGTAAAATAAATGGATTCAAAGTGAAATATGTATTTTAATGAGCTTCGAAGTCATTATTCAAATCAGATTACAGAAGAATTCATATTCTTCTTGGAAAGCGGCTTTCCACACCAATCTGACACTGATATGAATAGTAAGATACATCTCTGCAGAGGAAAATGTGGGGACCATAACTGAACGTTAGTACGAACAAGAAGCTCTGGGAAGAATTAATCGGTTACTTTTGTTTGATATGGCACAGACCGAATAGAAAAAAAAGTGTTGAATATTTCTTCTGTTGTTGCATGTGTACTCGTTGCTGAGGGATCGTGTTTACTGAGATGTTGCTAAGCAACAATATAGGAGATACACACAGAAACACAGACACAGGGAATATAGGCTAACAACAGAGGAACTGTTGGAAGCAGTGATTTCTGTGTGGTTCCGCTAGAAATTATGTAAACAGGACAACCATAGATTTGGAAGGTATAATTTCTTAACCCTCTGCCTACCAATGGCTGTTTTCGCGGCGCTTTTCTGACTGCATAATTCCGGCTTTCAGGCATCATGTCACATGTCACTCAAATATTTATATGATATTGTAATGGATCAGAAACATCTGGAAAATTTCGAAATGTGGTGTTGGAGAAGGATGGAGAAGATCAGTTGGACCGATTATGTGAGAAATGAAGAAGTGTTAATTAGAGTCAGTGAGCAGAGGAATATCCTACACGAAATAAGAAAACGGAAGGCTAATTGGATTGGTCACGTTTTACGCAGAAACTGCCTTCTAAAAGAAGTTATCGAAGGAAAGATAGAGGGGCGGATAGAAGTGACAAGAAGACGAGGAAGAAGACGTAAGAAGATGCTGGATGACCTTGGGGACAGAAGAGGATACTGTCATTTGAAGGAGAAAGCTCTAGATCGCATTAAGTGGAGGAATTGTTTTGGAAGAGACTGTGGACCTGTCGTCTGACAGATTACTGATGATAATAATGATTGTAATGGCCGTCTCTTTTGGATTCAATGTCGCTTCTATCAGAAGTTAGAGGAGTGCACAAGCAAACAAACGTCCTGACACAAGAATATACATAGGCACACAGAGAGCAAGGTGTTCTCATAAGCCTTATTTTATTTCTTCAAAGCAAGGAAATTAGTCTAATAATGAAAAAAATATAGATTAAATTTTGTAAATACTGTCATTTACAGCTGCTGTATACAAAAGTGAAACTTGGATGACAAAGAATGTAAATGTCAGCGCAATCCAAGTAATTGAATTAGCATTTCTAAGAGGATTCAGGACGCCGGTCACGGTAGCCGAGCGGTCTAAGGCATGTACTGTCTTCGCTCGCTCGGAAGCCGGGATCGTGAGTTCGAATCCCACTCAGGGCATGGATGTTTGTGTGCGTTTTTCTGTGTTTGTCTACAGGTAGAGGCCTTGCGACGAGCTGACCACTCGCCCAATGAGTCCTACCGAATGTCTAAGATCTAAAAAAACCGAAGTGAACGGAGTTCATGGAAGTAGGCTTAGGCCCACTGGGGCTGTAGTGCCAAGGGAAAAAAAAGAGGATTCAGGGCATGTGCTGGTTTAAATAAAATAAGAAGCCAAAAAACAGACACATATCAGGGGCTCTCAAACTCTACGATACTACGATCAACATAAGTTAATAAATAAGGTACTTGACTCCCCATCTCTGCCGGTCAAACAAAAGTAAAGTTCTGCAATATATTTTGCGTCCTTGTGAGACTGTACGTCGACCTAAACAGCCCTGCAACCTTCCTACACCTGCATAAGCTACAACGCCTTCATGTACCATCTGCGAAATAATTTTCCGGCGGCAGAAACATTTTGTTAAAGTACTTATATTCAATTTTACTGACTAACTGGTCTATAAATTCTGTGTGTTGATGCAATCACATTTTAAATAGTTCTTAAAATCTCGGTGACCCACTTCAAAATAAGCCTCAGTCCCTTAGAGGATCGAGACCCGTACTTTGAGAAACTAAAAGTACGTGGAATTATATGTCCATTCACTCAGTAAATGGAATAACGCGAGGTTACTAGGAAAATTCCTCTTCCAATGAAGTAGAATGGATAATGACTCAGTTCCAGATCTTAAGATTAAGACCGATACAGAGACAAGATACGAAAGATCAAAAAGACTTTCAGGCAAGGATATTAGGACTGAGACTCTATGAGACAGGTGCTTTGTGTGCATTAACTTTTTTTAAATAAGAAAGTTTGACAGAGCTGTCACAAAAACATAAATACGAGCGATATAATCTAAGTTTTGCAATAAACCTTTTCATTAAGTGATTCTCATTTGTTATGTGACGTAAAAGTTCCCTTTCACAGTTTCTCAGGTTAGAAGCCTTGGTATGCGCTCTATAATCGCACTTATATTGCATTACTGTTCATATTATCACGTGATCGAGTGGATATAGACTGGATTTCGATTGGTAATCAGTTTCAATGGACTTTAAAACCCCGAACTACAAGTAACTGTAGAGCTATCGCTAATTTACAAGCTCTACGTTTCATTCCAGTACGCACGAAGTCTTCTCAGTCTGTTGCATCTTCACCAAGTTGCTAGGTTACGGCTTCCAACAATGGACGTTGTTCTGCTCCCGGGCTCAAGTCCTCACAGGTTGGCGTCTACCTCATAATTCGCATCCATGCAACGACTTACAGCAATGGAGGCTCCTCTGCCTCTCACGTCTCTACTAGGAGCGACTCTCTCTGAGTGGTCTGTCCGCCTGCAGAATCTCTTCAGACTGGTTCCCTTCAAGTGAAATTTATTTTACGAATGTCAGTTTACCGCCAATCAGCCTGGCCGCCAAGCCCCTTGAGGGGCACAATCAGAGATATTTTTTTTCTTTTGCAACTGAACACTTGCCGTAATAGTCCTTATGTATAATTCTCCTTGACGAGAAGAGGGGTTTCTCTTTTATGAATATGCTTGGCTTTCTTCAAGTATAGGTATTCCACCTATAGCGCATTATTGAAAACTATTCCCTTTACATTATACATAAGTCCTCTGTCAGTCCAGGCTTTGCAAAGCAGATCATGTATTTGTCTTACTTATCTTATGCTATAACGGCAGTTAGGTCGCTTGAAAGGTTGTAAGCTTGACTGTCGCCAAGTTTAAGCCTTTTACATTTTATACGTCTGATTTCGCCTTGTCTTACACTGCGAAAATGTTCATTGACATGATTTTGTAAGATTTCTGCTTGTTCTCTGCACAATTTTGTTATATAATCGTATACATACGGAAGGTTTAAAACCATATGCAAATCGTGGACCGGTGTACACCTTGGAGAATTTCCAATGTTGCAGAGAACACTAATTTGTAGGCGCTGCAATTTTAAGAAGTAGGCGTTTGTCGTTGATTCTCAGGCGGGGCAAGCATAAGTCAATACTTATCTAATCAGAGCCTTATGGAGGGTTAGTATAAAGTTGGCGCTTAAACGTTCACTTTTGAACATGCAGCTGCGGAAGCGGAAGACACAGAAACACCGCTTCTGACAATTCTTCTATTTGCTGTTGCTCTTGCTACGCTGACGTGGCATTTACTGTTCCGTAGCCCAGCAATGGACGTCTCTTCTGGTTAAAATATTTCGGCTCTCAGAGGATGTGCCACGATATTTAGCGGTAATTCTGTATTATGTCCTCTTAGTCTCAGGATCAGAACCCAAACTGCAGAAGATACATTAAACATTTCAAGAAAAATGTCTTGCTTTTATGGAACAATACTCAATAAGAAATATAACCGTGAATAACAACAAAATTACAGGTAACCAAATTGGTTATCATACTAGAAATAAGAAAGAAAAACATGTGGACGGATAACACTTTCAACAGAGTGAGCCGACTGTCTAGAAAATTTGGGAGCCTGGACGTCTCACAACCTTATGGGCTTCCACGGCCTCTTACAGGGATAGCCGTACCATTTCTTTTATGAAACCGTAAAAATAGAAGTGAAATAAAAATGCCAAGTCGGAGGTGCCGAAATTAAATCTGCATACTACTGGAGAAATTAAAAACTGAATCGCTGCTATCTAACTAATTAACCAATCAATCAAGAAATAAAAACCTTCTGGGAACCGTTGTACTTGAAAAGATGATATTTGCCCACCTGGTCAAAACGTTCCACAATTTGTAAGGAACCTGAAGTTTTATTTTATTCACAGGAACTCGTAAATTAAATCGCATTCTGAGCCAGTTTAATCCAGTCCACGTCCTCACGCCTTACAACTCTACGATTGATTCTAACATTGTCCTTAATCGCGCAAAGATCTTCCAGTTAATCCATTGCCTTCAGAACTTGCAATGGCACATCCTGGCGTATTTGAAATTCCATATTCACTTTATTTCGGCCAGTTCAGTAGAACAACACATTATTCCACTTTATATATAATCTAGCACTACATGTTTCGGCTCCCAATGCGGGTCATTACCAGGGGTCAAAATGTAAATAAAAATGTTTAAATAGTTTAAATTTCAGAATCCATAATTTGTAACATAGGCGGTAATTTTAACTATTCAATTTTAATATTAGCGAGTTGACAGAGTTATTCAGCAATTCGATATATTAATATCCAGTAAAGGAGTAAGCATAATTATGAATAACTTAAATATGTAAACCCAACGAAGGATATTTATGAAAGTAAGCAACGGAAATAAACTTCAGAAATGCAACGTAATAATAATATATCACAGATAGAGTTTCAGTAAAATAAATTGTATTTTGAGTATCTCCCCGTCCGGTTTTCTGTCCTGAAATTTTTTGAATTTCTGAACTTACCGGAGGCGGAAATCCCGCCCATTTCATCCTCCTTTCAGTGACTGTCAGAATCCTTCGTCTGTTTCTCAGGCACTTCCGAAGAACTGCCGATGTCCGATACAATTTGTGACATTTAGTAACACGTTGTTTAATGACGGAAAAGGAACATTTAACGCCCTTCCTAGCCCCCAGACTTGAAGACCATCCTCTGCTGACTGGATGCAATACCCTTCGTACCCCGTAACTTTCTGAAAAAGTTCTGAGTAAAGTTTCATGTAAAGTTGTCCATATTGTCCGATAGGGGGGAGTGACGATATAGCTCCACGATTCTTGACCTTGGCATTGGGTGGAGGAGAATGGTCAGCTTCACCTTCCTCCGGCCTCTTTGCCCCTAGAGTAAGAGCCGTGGTACCCATTCGATAAGAGACTATGTGAGTCCCAGAGCCGGTGAGAACGCTGTGGAGTTCAGACAAATTTCTTGTCCTTGCCGGAAAACGAAACCCGGCCGTCCATCCAGCATCCCGTGACTGTAGAGACTGACCCGTCCCGACTCCCTCGTGCTGACGAGGACACACTCAAAACCGTACACTATGCTGTGTCACAGCTCCTTCCTGGGTAACTGTGTCAGTGGCGGCGCCTGGGGCACTTCCAGCAAATTATTTATGTCTCACTGTTACTCTGGGAAGGTTAACGTTAAAGGTGACTGTGTTGGAACATTTATTCTTCTTCCCTATAAAATAAATCTCCAAATTATCATTCAATTGATTAATATAACAGTCCAAATTTCTTTAGATAATGCAGAATATTGTTTATTTCGGAAATATTTTCAAGGTATACTCACTGAAAGAAGTGAGGTACTCAAATAATTGCAGACAGTAACGCATTTTGAGGTTTATTGCAGAAATGTAACAGGAAACTTATTAAGACGGCTCGTAATGATAAACACTTCTTAATTTTTGGACATTATCCATCATTCTGTTTTTATTGAAAAACAACTTTTCGGAGGTAGGATACTCTCTCTCTCTCTCAGCCCTCAAGCATAAGTTGGACCCAGTCCTGAAACTTGGACTAACACTACTGATTGGGCCCAGCTGAGTAAGCTCTTACCTGAGGATGGAGGCAGAATACAGTCTCCGAAAGGTTTCTAAGTACAAATGTGACGGTAGATAATATTCAAAAGTCAATCTTTGTATTAGTGTACTATAGTCACAAACATTAAACCGTAAGATGATGCTGGATGCGACAGATTTATTCCAAGGCTGGGGCCACACGAAGACCTTAGTCTACGAAACTAAGGTCGATTCCCGAGAAGCACTGCGGAATCGTATTTTTGCAGCGGCAGAGCACATACGTCACCATTCAGGCAACATTGCTTCTGCTACCCAATCCCTCATGATGCGTGCCG